>NW_027196402.1:0-92982 GCF_038502225.1 Cherax quadricarinatus
GCCTGGAGTTGTTGTGAAAACAGTGCAGCATATGAGCGGAGAAGGAGCTTATATACCATAGATAGATGAGGCGATGCTGTCGTAGGCGAAAGCCACTGGATTGCCAAAGGTTTCCAAAATATAAATACCGAAATGTTGCAAAAGTGTCCAATTCATTAAAGTGTCGGATCTCTGAACCAGTTATCTACATTCCTGTCAGAAACAAGAACACCTTGGGATCTTAATACAGGGAATTCTACACTTGCTTAAACTACAGGCATGACCTACTTCCACCTGTGGAGTTGTCCAAGATGACATGCCTACGATTGCTTCGTTTCACCTGTCTACAGTATATAAGCTCCTCCGTGTATATGCTCATTCTTTTCAAGAATGATGGAATGATCACATCAAGACCACGTTGAGGGGCTGATTACCTCCACTTCCTTCTGATTTTCACCATTCTTCTCTGTATTGGACTGAGGAAGCCACTCGATGGCGACACGTTTCCACTGTATAGATACATAAGTGTTGCACAAGTGTCTAATTCGTCAAACAGTCGGTTCTCTGAACCAGTTATCTACAAATTTTGCTTTACTAATGATGAAGTTTTATTTTTTTATATTGTTGTTAAGGAGAAAACATAATTGTTCCGAATTTAAACTCTTTTTCACTGCACATTTTCTAACCTGATTAATATTTTATGTACACTAAAAAAATAAAAACAAATTAATATCATTTTGTAGAGACCAAGAAAAAGTTTGAGTAAATCTAGATCAGGTGAGTTTAATCTGCCCCTTCCCAATAATACTTATATCCACGAAACATTAAATTCATCAGTCAGTTGCTCACTTGTTTCCTGATATTTTATCTCTAAAGGGATATTTTTTTTAATTAAATGGATTTATCCTCTGCTTTGATCATTCTTGATGACCTCCCAGTTCCAAGTTGCTAAAGCGCTCAGTTACCACCTAAATGACACTCAAAATGTCAGCCTTAATCGTTGACTTCTTGCCCACACAGTCGGTATTAAAAACAGATTAACTTCAATAGGCCTTTTTAAGGAGGGGATCTTGACATGGTGAAGAGGCTCTTGGTCGGAGGAATTAGACTTTTTGGTCTCCTTTCTCAGACTGAACCTAATTACCCCCTAATCCTCCCTTCCCTATCCCATCCTCCCCATCCCCCTTATCTCTTTCCTCCCCTCTCCCAACCCTCACTTTTTCCTATCCTGTTTGTAGCCTCTGTGGTCCTCCCCTCTGGCATTACGGTTTCTAGGTAGTGGGAAGTGTGTCAGGGTTCATCCTGTTCTGTGGGGTTCCTTGGGTGTGATGTAGTTTTCCGTGGATTCTCGATCATCTGGTGGCACCTTGCTCCCTTCCCGGGTTTCCGAGAGGTGGGACAGAGTGTCCTGCAGGTGACAGTTGTATATCCAGAGGCTGCCTGTCGGCTCTGGGAGGTGGCAACTGAAGGAGGCATGCTTCGTGGCGGGTTTCCTATTGCCCTCTCTTTTGCCCGCTGAGGTGGTTCAGTAAATGTGAGATTGCTGTCCCAGGGCGCTGGTTTATTGCCGTGAAGAGTAGGGTATGGCACAGGTTCCATGCTGCATCTGCACTACTAGAAGTCTCGAGGTCTTCTTGGATGATAGGGGGAACTTACGGCCTTTTCATGCCTTCTAGTGACTGTTCCTTCACTGTCCCACTTTTTTCTTTCTTCCTTGTTTTTCTTTAAAATATTAATAAGAAAGAAGTACCACCATTATGGAGTCTTCGTTCTGTGATAATCCTCCCCCTTACAGGCCCTTTTTTGTTACCGCATCCTGTTACGACCTGGCTTCGTTTTTAGACCATTCTCCAGACTTTTCCCATGCCCCTGTACCTTCTGCTGGTGACACTTCATCACCGGCTCCAGGTGTTCAGACTCCGCCCGTTTCTTGTAGTGTCTCAGCCTCTTGCAAACCTTTAACTATGCATCCAGCTTCCCGGAATATGGTGCAATGATTTTTGAATCACCCACCTACCTCAGGTCGGGCCACCTGCAGAACAACGCCTAAATGTTAAAGACAATTTGCTGACGACAGTTCTTCGGTGTCTGATCATTCCACCCAGAAACGACCTACAGTTCACAAGCATGCTATTCTTAATTCTTGCAGTGGTATAGTGATTTTAAAATGTACCATTGTACAGTGTGATTTTCTGTTTTTCAGTGACAATATTTGGAGCAATTAGCCCTTCAAGACCTTCCAATACTCAAAGTGGATACATATGTCCTCCCCACTAGTGGGGGAGGTGCTTTCCCAGTAACATCGCCCACTTAACCTTTGACTGCTGTGAACTCCTGTTCTATGCTTACATAGCGGACCATAACCTAGGGGTCCGTAAAGTAGTCCCTACACCCCAAAAGTGTTAAAATTGCTGGTGCTTTGGATACCCCACTAAATACTGCAGATCTGCAGGGGAGTGCCCGGTCTGCAGAGCCATGGATCATGCCCATACATCTAGTAGTCTTCCCCCACTTGTCTTAATTGCAATGAACCTCATCCTTCTTTTTCCCACCAATGGCAGGTCTATCTTAATGAACAAGAAATCAAATGACTTAAGGAAAGCGAAGGCCTTACTTACGCTATGGCTGTCTCTCGGCTCCACCTTCAAGAAAATCTTCCTCGGGTTCCTTAGTCTCAAGCAGCTAGGAGACTTCCAACCCTGACGGTCCCCCTGCTTACCAGCTCCTCTGGTGCGATGTCTTCTGATGTCACCCCCGTCTCTAATTCTTTTGCAGTTTTATTCTCTGAAACCCCCATGTCCTTGCCTCTTTTTGCCTCTACCTCTTCATCTTTTCGCCTGCTAGTTTCTCAGTCTGTAAGGCCTTGCACACCTGCACTTTCTTCACGCCTATCACTTGCAAAGTTGAAACTGTCTACTAAGCCCATATCTCTTTGCATTTGTCCAGCGTTCACCCCCTTTCTAACTCACACGATGGTGGAGGTTCATCCCCTCCTCATGTGGTCCCCTCTTCTCCTGTTTTCCCACAAATTTCTTCCCCGTTTCCTTCTCCAGCCTCCTTCCTCTTCTGTTCCACTGCAAGACTCTTTTGTCCCTGCTGGCACATCTCTCCAGGTTCATACTCCCCTCCTCTCTCAGACCACCTTGGTTCCTTCCATAGTCTCCCCGATCTCTACTTGCTCTACCTTACTTGACTCCAAAGTCGAGGTATCGGTATCTCTCTTGACCGCCGAAACACTTGATGCTATCTCCACCTATATTGCAGAGACAAAACTCTCAAGGAACACCTGTGCTCCTCCTTATGCCTCTTCTTATTTTTCACAACCCTCACAACAATCTTCTCCTTCACAGCATTCTGATTCCCCCATGCTTACATGCTTTCTGTTGCCTCCACACAATGACTTCACAGACCCTACTAGCCCGTGGATTTTATCGCTTCTCATTGTTAGCATACCTGTCTTTGTGAATTATGACTTATTTACAATGGAATATTCGTTGTCTCAGGGGTAATTGGGGAGAGCTTTAGGTATTGCTTTCCCAGTTTTTCCCAATATGTGTCGGGTTACAAAAGCCTAAGGTTCATTCAGCAGTTATCCATCCCATTATGGGCTATTGCATTCTTCTGATTCCTTTTTGATGAAATTTTTAATGAGAGTGCACTTTTTGTGCACGCTCGTATACCATTTCAACAGGTCTTTGTTCATTCTTAGCAGCATTATACTGCAGCCCATATTTATTTGCACAGGTGGTATACAATTTGCTCTCTAAATCTCTCCCATTCCAGTGCATTCTGTATCTCGGATGTTGCATTCTTGATCTCTTCTCTGCCACTGCCCATCTTGTTGTTAAGTGATTTTAACGCTCATGATCATATTTGGAGAGGGTTCCACTGTGACTCTCGTTGGAGATGTTATCTCGCACTCACTCTCATGCATTGATTTTTCTATCTGTTCCTCGTCAGTTGCCCTTGATTATGCTTGATCTGTTCTCTCGGATTTGCACGACAGTGATCATTTTCCTATTATTCTTACTTCTACTACATATTCTCAACTGCCTCGACGCCTCTGTTGGCAATCTGAACAAGCAAATTGGGACTTATACTCTCATCTTACAGCTTTATATGAGAACCTTTCTTTGTCCTCTATTGATGAGCTGGTGCACCAGTTTTCGACCTTAGTTTTAACTGCAGCATCACATTCTATTCCTCATACCTCAGGCAGGCATTCTCAAACATGCTTGCCATGGCGGTCTCCTGCAGGTGCTCGTACAATGCGTTTGAAACATGCTGCATGGCGCCGTTATCGATATAATCAGTGTGTAGAATGTCTTTTGGATTTTAAGTGAGCAAGGGCAGTAGCTCGCCGCGTCACGTGTGACACTATGCGCACTTGTTGACAAGATTACGTTTCTTCTGTTACCTCAACTTTCCCTATGTGTGCGGTTTGGAAGAAGATACAGAAGTTGTGAGGCAAGTACACTACTGACCCGGCTCCCATTTTCATGATTGCTGGTGTTAGTGTTGCAAAACTTCTTGAGGTTGCCATGGAAATTGGAAACTATCTTGTCCTTGTTTCCTAGGGGCTTCACCTCTGCCCCTTATTTATTGCTTCCAAGTCTGGCAGGAAGCAATCGCACTTGGATTTCTCTTCCAATGGGATGGAGCCAGATAATGTGCCTTTTACTCTCGTAGAGTTAGGGTCCACGTTTTCCGCTTGCCGGTCATCGGCAGCTGGAGCCGATAATATTCATCTGCGTATGCTTCAGCATCTGCATTCTACAGCCATTGCCACTTGGAGGTATAGCATCTTAGTCCAGGCCCACTCCTTAGGCCTCCGTGGTAATCTACTGACCTTCCTAGCTGCTTTCTTATCTGAAAGACCTTTTCATGTCCATGTTGGCGCATCGCTTTCCTTAGACTTTTTTCAGGCCGAGGATATACCACAAGGTTGTGTCCTTAGTACTACCCTTATTCTCTTGGCTATAAATGACCTACCTTCCGTCCTTCCATTGCATGTTTGGTTGTCACTTTATGTGGTTGACTTTGCTATAGCTTATGCAGGTGTTGACTGTTGCCTGGTGGTGGCCTCCTTCCAGGATGCAATTGACCGTGTTTCTCACTGGGCCACTACTCGTGGTATTAAATTTTCTAGTAAGTAAACCTATTTCATTACCTTCACTAGACGCCCTCTTTGCCCAGAATATGATATGGTCAAGTTTCTTGGCCTTCTATTTGATGGCCGGTTGACATGGAAACCTCACGTTTCTTCTTTTAAAGCAGCTTGCCATGATCGGCTGAATCTCCTTAATATTCCTATTCATCGTTCATGGGGAGCAGATTGCCAGACTCTCCTCCATTATCAGGGTCTACGTTTATACGTTGGTGCCTTTCGTTCATTCCCTGTTGAAAGCCTCTGTGCTGAGGCGAATGTTCTTTCCTTAGCTGATCGTTGTGATGCTCATTGTCTTCGTTACTTTATCCACTCTCATGTCCTTCGTGTTCCTTCTATGTATAGGTTGTCTCAGACATTTGTACAAGCCTGTTATTTGTTCGGCACCCCTGCTTACTCCGATCATTTTCTCTTTTTCTTCACTCACTCTGGTCTTCTCTCCAGTTGCCTCCCTTGTATGTTACTATAACGTCTGCCTTTTCCCTTACCCAGTGGGTGGTTCCGATGGTTCATGTCTGTTCTCCCCTACTACCATGCGCCAAAGCTCTCCTACCTTCGGTTCCTTATCGTTCTCTTTTCCTTGATCACTTCCGGATGCATGTGCATGATGCCAGTGTATATACATATAGTTCTAAATTTTGTGACAGTGTTGGTTTCGCAGTGGTATTCCCTGATGATGTTATCTGAGGTCATTTGTTAGACTCAGCTAGTATTTTTACCGCCGAGTTTTATGCCAGCCTCATAGCCTTTTCCATATTACATATATCTCCTTCGGCGTTTGTGATCATTTCAGATTCCCTCAGTGCTTTAGAGCCAATTAAATAATTTGATTCCCCTCATCCATTGGCCCTTTGTATTCAACTTTGGTTGTGCCGTGTGGCTAGCAAAAAACAAAGATGTAGTTTTCTGTTGGGTCCCTAGACATGTTGATGTGCAGGGCAATGAACAGGAGGATGCTGTTGCACAGTCAGCAGTGGATGACTTTCTGCTTTCCTATAGAGTTTCCTAAAGAGGTATTCCATTCAGAGTTTATTTTACAGTCATTTTTGCCCGTCTTTGCAACTGTTGACAACAACAGTGGTCAGACATACACCATAACAAACTGCACACTGTTAAACTGCTTATAGGTTTGTGGCCATCTTACCACCATTGCCGTTCCCAGGAGACTGCAAGCACCAGTCTCCGCATCGGCCACACTCGCCTTACCCATGGGTATCTCATGCAACAACTCCCTATTGCTCTCTCCGAGGTTTGTCGGGTTGCTATTTAGGTTCTTCACTTTTTTTGTGGATTGTCTGGTTTACCAGCAAGCTTGTAGGATTTACCTCCAACGCCACTGCCCTACCTCTCTTACCTTATCGTCCTTTCTTGCAGACGGCTCTGCCTTTGACTTACGATCACTTTTTGACTTTTTGTCAGCAACTACTTTACTATACAAACTTTGATGCATAGGCCCTAGCATCCCTTTCAGCCCTTTTCTACCCTTACCTCTTATCCCCTCTCCGCCCAGCCGTTTATAGCCCTGGCACTATTTTCTGCCCTACAGTGCTGCATGACCCTTCTCGGTTTAGCGCTTTATTATTTGATTATAATGTAACCTCAATGGAAAGTGTGAGTTTCTGAGGATTTTGGCAGGGTTGCTTTCACTTTTGAGCAATTTCACCTTCAGGACAAGGCAGAACTGAAGGAAGTTAGGAAGAAGAATCATCATCTTAGAAAGAACAATATTCATCAAAGATACAAAGACATGATTAGTCGCATTTGTGAGAGAATCTGCCGCAAATTACTTAAAATTAATGGCAGGACTTTTTTTAATCTGAAACTGCAGAGGAGACTGCCAATCCGGCCGTTGTCTTGCCTTATGAATGTGGATCAGCCATCGACAATGTCACATCGATGATGACTTTTGAAAGGAAGAATATGACTTGGGTGAGAAATTCCGAGAATAAGTTTATGGACAGAGGTTTCAGTAGTAATTATATGAAGAGGAGGCAGAAGGTTAATTTTCGTGAAGCTCGGATGGAGTATAGCGTTAGTCGACTCGACAAAATAATAACGTAATAGTGTCAACCGTATTATCCACCACAATGCTGGAGATAAAAATTATGGTAGGCTATGAAGTGGAGACCTGAGAAGCAGGCAAGGAACAGCGACATATATAATTAGGAAGGAGAGATTACATAATATGTGAAATTTTGCAGAGAGGAACTGAAAATGCAAGGATGTCTAGAGCATTTGCAGTAAATTTCTGACTGGATAAAGAATGTAGGTATGAGTGACCACTAGACGCACTTTAATAGCATAAATGACATGTATGCCTTTTAAGGAATGCAGTCTTACCGACCTCTGTACAAAGAGCCGTTGTTACTGTGTATCAGGCTTTACACTAGAGGAAACTATCTGCTTGAGTTGGTTCTTGCCAACAAAGAATCACTAATTAATAATCTTGAGGTTAATGATGAGCTTAGGGAAAGCAATCACTAATCACTTAGTTTCAATATATCATGGAATTACCCAGATAAATGCAATCAAGTCTCTATCCCAGACTTCTGCTTGGCCGATTTCATGGGACTGAGAAATTATGTGAGTGGGCTAAATTGGGATGACCTGACTATGGGTCAGGTAGGTGGTGTTGGTTGCCAATACATCGTTTTTCAGAGCAGACAACTTTTATTCCGAGTAGGGAAATTAGATCTAACAAAAATTATTCCAAGTGGATAAAGAATGGAATACAACATCTTCTTGGTCAAAAGAGACGCATGTATAAGCATATCAAAAGAGGAGAGGGGCAGTTAAGGAATCAATACATTCAATTAAAGACAGAAATAAAAAAATAGGAATAAGAAAAAAATAAACAAAAAGGGATTATGAGGTTAAGGTTACAAGGGATTCGAAGACTAACCCAAAAGGGTTCTTTCAGGAATACAGAAGTAAGATTAGGGACAAGATAGGCCCAGTCAAAAGTAACTCAGGTCAGATCACTGACAGTGATAAGGAAATGTGTGAACTTTTCAAAAAATTACTTCCTCTCAGCTTTTACTCAGGTAGATACTAACGAAATTACAGAAATAATAATTTATGTTGAACAGGACGATAATAAATTATGTATGATTGGGGTAACTAGTGACATGGTCTTCAGAAAATAGAGAAAATGAAACAAAACATATCCCAGGCCCTGATGAATTGTCTGCAAGGGTTTTAAAGAATGTAAAGAAGAACTTAGCAAACACTTGGCTAATCTTTTCAAGATATCACTACAAACTAGAATAATGCCAGATAAGTGGAAAATGGCAAATGTAATACCTATTTACAAGGCAGGTGACAGGTCCTAAGCTTCGAACTATACACCAGAGAGGGAAAATTTTTGGAATCAATAATTGCCGAGGCAATTCGTAGCCATCTTCAAAGGCATAAACTGATTAATGAATCTCAACTCGGTTTTACAATGAGGCGTTGCTGTCTTACGAATTTACTGACTAAATCATAATGTAATAGGATCAACCGTATTATCCACCACAATGCTGGAGATAAAAATGATGGTAGGCTATGAAGTGGAGACCTGAGAAGCAGGCAAGGAACAGCGACATATATAATTAGGAAGGAGAGATTACATAATATGTGAAATTTTGCAGAGAGGAACTGAAAATGCAAGGATGTCTAGAGCATTTGCAGTAAATTTCTGACTGGATAAAGAATGTAGGTATGAGTGACCACTGGACGCACTTTAATAGCATAAATGACATGTATGCCTTTTAAGGAATGCAGTCTTACCGACCTCTGTACAAAGAGCCGTTGCTACTGTGTATCAGGCTTTACACTAGAGGAAACAATCTGCTTGAGTTGGTTCTTGCCAACAAAGAATCACTAATTAATAATCTTGAGGTTAATGAGGAGCTTAGGGAAAGCAATCACTAATCACTTAGTTTCAATATATCATGGAATTACCCAGATAAATGCAATCAAGTCTCTATCCCAGACTTCTGCTTGGCCGATTTCATGGGACTGAGAAATTATGTGAGTGGGCTAAATTGGGATGACCTGACTATGGGTCAGGTAGGTGGTGTTGGTTGCCAATACAAAGTTTTTCAGAGCAGACAACTTTTATTCCGAGTAGGGAAATTAGATCTAACAAAAATTATTCCAAGTGGATAAAGAATGGATTACAACATCTTCTTGGTCAAAAGAGGCGCATGTATAAGCATATCAAAAGAGGAGAGGGGCAGTTAAGGAATCAATACATTCAATTAAAGACAGAAATAAAAAAAATAGGAATAAGAAAAAAAGGAACAAAAAGAGATTATGAGGTTAAGGTTACAAGGGATTCGAAGACTAACCCAAAAGGGTTCTTTCAGGTATACAGAAGTAAGATTAGGGACAAGATAGGCCCAGTCAAAAGTAACTCAGGTCATATCACTGACAGTGATAAGGAAATGTGTGAACTTTTCAAAATATTACTTCCTCTCAGCTTTTACTCAGGTAGATACTAACGAAATTACAGAAATAATAATTTATGTTGAACAGGACGATAATAAATTATGTATGATTGGGGTAACTAGTGACATGGTCTTCAGAAAATAGAGAAAATGAAACAAAACATATCCCAGGCCCTGATGAATTGTCTGCAAGGGTTTTAAAGAATGTAAAGAAGAACTTAGCAAACATTTGGCTAATCTTTTCAAGATATCACTACAAACTAGAATAATGCCAGATAAGTGGAAAATGGCAAATGTAATACCTATTTACAAGGCAGGTGACAGGTCCTAAGCTTCGAACTATATACCAGAGAGGGAAAATTTTTGGAATCAATAATTGCCGAGGCAATTCGTAGCCATCTTCAAAGGCATAAACTGATTAATGAATCTCAACACGGTTTTACAATGAGGCGTTGCTGTCTTACGAATTTACTGACTTCTTTCACTAAGGTATTTGAGGAGATAGATCATGGTAATGAATATGATACTGTGTATATGGATTTCAGTATGACTTTCGATGGAGTTCCACATCAGAGGCTATTGAGGAAACGAAAGATACACGGAATAGGAAGAAACAAATTTTCCTGGGTAGAGGCATGGTTGACAAATAGGCAGCATAAATTTGGGAGAAATCACAGTGGGGTCATGTCACAAGCGGTGTTCCACAGTGGATCAGTGTTCGGCCCCTTGTTGTTCACAATTTACAAAAACAACATAGATGATAGAATAAATAGCGACATAAGCAAATTTGCTTATGTCACTATTTATTCCATCAGGCCATCCAATTCATTCTAATGGTGACATTAGAGCACTCCAGGATGATTTGAATAGACTGATGCAGTGCTTGGAGAAGTGGCAGATACAGTTTAATATAGACAAATGCAAAGTTCTAAATGTTGGACAGGAAAATAACCATGCCATATGTAAACTAAATAATATAGATCATAATATTACTGACTGCAAAAAGGATTTAGGAGTTCTGGTTAGCAGTACTCTGAAACCAAGACAACAGTGCACAAGTGTTCTCAATAAACCTTGGCTTCATATCAAGAAGAGAGAAGTCCTCAGGTTGTACTTCAACTCTGTATACCCTTGGTTAGGGCTTATTTAGATTATGCTGCACAGTTCTGGTCACCGTATTACTGAATTTGTATAAATGCTCTGGAAAACGTACAGAGGAGGATGACAATTTTTATTCCATGTATCAGAAATCTTCCCTATTAGAATAGACTGTGGGCCCTACAACATCACTCTCTAGAAAGGCGTAGAATTTGGAGGGATATTATTGAAGTGTATAAATAGAAAACAGGATTAAATAAAAGGGATGTAAATAGTGTGCTGAAAATATCTAGCCAACACATGGCTAGCATCACTGGTTTCAAGTTGGAAAATTCAGATTCAGGAAGGATATAGAAAAGCATTGGTTTGGTAATAGAGTTGTGGATGAGTGGAACAAACTCCCGAGTACCATCATATAAGCTAAAACACTGTGTATCTTTAAGAATAGGTTAGGCAAATACATGAGTGGTTTGGGTGGGTGTGCATTGGACCTGACTAGCTTGTGCTACTGGGTCTGATGCCATGCTCCTTTCTTAAGTGGATGTGACCTGACTGGATGGATCATTGGTCTAAGCTGGGGGTGACATGGACCTGCCTTGCATGGGCCAGTAGGCCTGCTGCAGTATTCCTTCTTTCTTATCTTCTTACGGTCTTATACAGCTTGAGTAATGTATTTTTATGGGAAAAGTATGCATTTTCAACCTATAGATATAGGAATTATAAAACATCATTTTTTCCTCAATACATCTGCTTCTTTCTATCTTACAATTGAAGGTTACAGGTGTTTCTGTGTTCCTTAACAGGTTGGTCTAAATTCTTGCCTGTTTCTCCATTCCATTTCAACGCATCCCTAACAAGGGATTCTGTATTAACCAGCATTGATTTCTAAGGAGCTGACTGGTTTTAGTCTGGCCAGGTATTTAAAGGTACCTTCGGAAATAAATGTTAGTATAATATTGGTGATAATGAGTGTTGGAGAAATTTTGCTCACCACATTACTGACAGGGAAGATTATGCACAAGGTGCAAGTTCTCTTACGTATGTTTTTGCTGTCTGATAAAGTGGAGGGCAGGTTTGCCACTCTGAGATGAAGTATGGTGGAAACTGAATGTTTTCAAGATGTGTCTGAGATATTTATCCCCAATTGTCTTAGACATGCATTCACTGCACACTTTCCCTTTTGGGAAAGCGCTGCATACGAACAGGGTCCTTTCCTTTGACCTAATTAGATCAATGTAATTAGCCAGCAAATCTTCATATTTGCATTTCCAACCATTACCTCCAGCACTGAGAAGATGATGTATTTATCTAACCTGTTCACTTCGTCACCCACAGTTAAACACATTCTGTCTCACCTTCTTATCCCTATTATTACAGAAGGCTCGGTGCGTATACCAAATCTGAGAATCGCCATCACCAAGAATGTCACTTTTTTCGTACCTGCTGAGACGTTTGTCATGCCTGTCTTCTTTTCTGAAACTACACACTTTTTTCTCTAACCTTGGTTCAACCTTCTTCAAATTGATCCTCTAACTTTGGGAAACTAATTTCCATTCATTACATTCAATATGTTTCTCTTCTTTCCTGCCATCCTCATCCTAAACAACTTGAACAACGTCCTTTACAACATTTAACTAACCTTCTATAAGTCTGCAATGCTCTTGGAAGATTATTTCACATGTCATTGTGTCTTGTGCTCGAACACTTATTGTAAAATTCCTTGAGAAAGTAACTCAGGTTTACATAATATCTATTAACAACAAAAAAATTATGGGATATTAAATGGTTAGCAGTAATAAGTAATGTGGTGTTCTTCAGTATGAGTATATTTTGCGTGAGGGCATTTTGGGGGTCACAGAAAGGTGTGATTTTTGGGGCTCAAGATCCTTGACCATGACTAATATTGTTCCATTTGCCTTACCTTGTCATCCCCTCACGTCCCGTTCAACCTTCATCTCCCCTACTCTCTCATTCCAATGTCCCCCTCATATCCCCTCATCTTCCTCCCATACCCAATTTCCCCGTTACCTCTCCCTCATCCTACATCTGGGTGGAATCTTGATCCTCGCATCAAGATTCCACCTAAGACCAAGCCTCACCGCTACCGTCACCCCCCTCACCTCTCCTCCCTCTATCCCCTCTCCACTAACTCCATCACAACCCCCATCCATCACTTCCCCCACCATTACATTTTGTTTTAAAGTGTATTCACTTATTCCCTCCCTCTCTCCTCATCACAAGTAATGTTGTAATATGTGATGCATTACCTGTGATTTTTACCACCACTGCTCTAAGCTCCCAGAACTACCATCTCACACTCTCACTAACACAAACTCTCCTATATTCAGTTTTCTATTAAATAACTAAAATAAATATATTTTTCTTACTCATGACTACACAAGTTCTATAAAAGTATCTCAAGATATATTATCATCCCTAGAAATAATAAAAAAAATTCTTGAATATATTTAATAAGAAATACAACTTTAAGAACATAAGAACATAACATAAGAAAGGAGGAACACTGCAGGAGGCCTGTTGGCCCATACTAGGCAGGTCCTTTATAATTTATCCCACTAACAAAACATTTGCCCAACCCAATTTTCAATGCCACCCAAGAAATAAGCTCTGATGTGAAAGTCCCACTCAAATCCAACCCCTCCCACTCATGTACTTATCCAACCTAGATTTGAAACTACCCAAAGTCCCAGCCTCAATAACTAGGTAGACTGTTCCACTCATCAACTACCCTATTTCCAAACCAATACTTTCCTACGTCCTTTCTAAATCTAAACTTATCTAATTTAAATCCATTACTGCGGGTTCTCTCTTGGAGAGACATCCTCAAGACCTTATTAATATCCCCTTTATTAATACCTATCTTCCACTTATACACTTCGAACAGGTCTCCCCTCATTCTTCGTCTAACAAGTGAATGTAACTTAAGAATCTTCAATCTTTCTTCATAAGGAAGATTTCTAATGCTATGTATTAATTTAGTCATCCTGCGCTGAATGTTTTCTAACGAATTTATGTCCATTCTGTAATATGGAGACCAGAACTGAGCTGCATAATCTAGGTGAGGCCTTACTAATGATGTATAAAGCTGCAGTATGACCTCTGGACTTCTGTTGCTTACACTTCTTGATATAAATCACAGTAATCTATTTGCCTTATTACGTACGCTTAGGCATTGCTGTCTTGGTTTAAGGTTGCTGCTCACCATAACCCCCAAGTCCTTTTCGCAATCTGTATGGCTAAGTTCTACATCATTTAACTTATAAGTACTAGGGTTATGGGCACTCCCAAGCTTCAGAACCTTGCATTTATCTACATTGAACTGCATCTGCCACTTTTCTGACCAAGAATAGAGTTTGTTTAAATCCTCCTGAAGTTCCATAACATCTACGTTTGAATCAATTATCCTACCTATCTTTGTGTCATCGGCGAATTTGCTCATATCACTAGTAATTCCCTCATAAAGATCATTGATATATATTATAAACAACAACGGGCCCAAGACTGATCCCTGTGGAACGCCACTTGTTACAGATCCCCACTCGGATTTAACCCCATTTATGGACACTCTCTGCTTTCTGTCAGTGAGCCAAGACTCGATCCACGAGAGCACTTTTCCCCCAATGCCATGAGCTGCCACTTTCTTTAACAGTCTATGGTGCGGAACTCTATCAAAAGCCTTACTAAAATCTAAGTAAATAATATCAAATTCTTTATTGTGGTCAACAGCCTCAAAAGCTTTACTGAAGAAAGTTAATAAATTAGTTAGACAAGACCGGCCTCTTGTGAATCCATGCTGAGTATCATTAATCAAGCTATGCTTATCGAGATGGCTTCTTATAATCTCAGCTATAATTGACTCTAGTAATTTGCCTACAATTGAGGTCAGGCTTATTGGGCGGTAATTTGACGGTAACGACTTGTCCCCTGTTTTAAAAATAGAAGTTACATTAGCCATCTTCCACATGTCAGACACTACACCTGTTTGAAGAGATAAATTAAAAATATTAGTTAATGGTTCACAGAGTTCCATTTTGCATTCCTTAAGAACCCTTGAAAAAACCTCATCAATACCCGGCGACTTATTTTGCTTCAGTCTGTCTGTCTGCTTCACAACCATCTCACTAGTGACTGTGATGTTACATAATTTATCTTCTTCTAGCCCACTGTAAAAATTAATTACTGGAATATTGTTAGTGTCTTCCTGTGTAAAAACTGAGAGAAAATAATTATTTAAAATCAAGCACATTTCATTCTCTTTGTCAGTAAGGTGCCGATAGTTATTTTTAAGGGGACCTATCTTATCTCTAACTTTTGTTCTATAGACCTGGAAAAATCTTTTTGGGTTAGTTTTAGAATCCCTAGCAACTTTAATTTCATAGTTCCTTTTAGCTTTTTTTATCCCCTTTTTAATGTCCCTCTTAATGTCAATATACTGATTCATAAGATGACCCTCACCTCTTTTGATACGCCTATAAATTCCTTTCTTATGCCCTAGTAGATATTTGAGCCTATTATTCATCCATTTTGGGTCATTTCTATTTGATCTAATTTCTTTATATGGGATAAACGCTCTTTGAGCAGCATGTATAGTGTTCAGAAAACTGTCATATTGATAGCTCTCTTCGTTACCCCAGTCAACAGATGAAAAGTGTTCTCTAAGCCCATCGTAATCTGCTAAGCGAAAATCTGGGACTGTTACTGAGTTATCGCTACTATCGTGCTTCCATTCAATGCTAAATGTAATTGATTTGTGGTCGCTAGCACCCAGTTCCTCTGAAATTTCTAAATTATTAACAAGGGATTCATTGTTTGCCATAACTAAGTCAAGCAGGTTATTTCCCCTTGTAGGTTCTGTCACAAACTGCTTCAAAAAACAATCCTGAAATACTTCTAAAAAGTCGTATGATTCTAAATTCCCAGTCAAGAAATTCCAATCAACATGACTAAAGTTAAAGTCTCCTAGAATTACTACATTATCGTGCCTTGTGGCTTTAACAATTTACTCCCATAGTAGTTTCCCTTGGTCCCTATCTAAGTTTGGGGGACGGTATATCACTCCTAAAATCAGTTTTTCATGCCCCTCTGAAAATTCTATCCAAACGGACTCTGTATGTGTTACTTCAGACTTAATACCCGTTTTTATGCAACAGTTCAAGCGATCTCGGACATACAATGCCACAAAACCCTCCCTCCCAATACTTCTATCTTCTTGGAACAATTTAAAACCCTGAATGTGACATTCCGCAGGCATGTCCCGACTTTTTGAATTAAACCACGTCTCAGTTAAGGCAAATACATCAATGTTACCTACACTAGCAACTAATCTCAACTCGTCCATCTTATTCCTAGCACTACGGCAATTAGCATAATAAACATTGAAGGACTCTCCTTTCTCTTTACCCTTCCTGCTCATTTCTATTTTTCTACTAAACCTATTACTGTCCTTATCACCCAAGGTCCCTGGCTTTTCAATATCTATCTCGTTCTTATTATTACTAGTTCCCCTAGAACTCGTAATATTACTACACTGGGACTTCACTGTTTTCCTGCCAAAACCCATACCACTAACTATTCCTAGTTTAAAGTCCTAACTGCTCCCTCCACTGCAGTTGCCAGTGCTCCCACCCCCCACCTAGATAAGTGAACCCCATCCCTAGCATACATGTCATTTCTGCCATAGAAGAGGTCCCAGTTGTCAATGAATGTTACCTAATTTTCCTTACAGTATTTGTCCAGCCAGCAATTGACACCAATTGCCCTGGACAACCATTCATTTCCAACTCCCCTTCTTGGCAAAATACCACATATGAGAGGGTTCCCACCCTTACTTCTAATTATTTCTATTGCTGACCTATACCTGCTAATCAGGTCTTCACTCCTACGTCTGCCAACATCGTTGCCTCCAGCACTGAGACAGATAATAGGATTGCTCCCATTACCTCTCATGATGTCATCCAGACGGCTAACAATATCCTCCATCCCAGCCCCAGGAAAGCAAACTCTCTGTCTCCTACTCCTGTCCTTCAAGCAGAACGCCCTATCCATATACCTAACTTGGCTATCCCCAACAACAACAATATTCGTACCTTCCTTAATGTCTTTCGTCGTGACGTTCCCAGTATTCGACTCACATTCGTCGGGTAGCACTGAGAATGTATTGGATGTTTCCACAACAGTTTCCACGGCAGTCTCTTTCTTCTTCATTGTTTCTACCTTTCCATTCGTCTTCTTGATCGTCAACTTTAGTAGACATTACATTGTAAAATCATAAATTCTTCAAGAATACCAGAAAAATATTTCTAATAAAGTCTACAACAACCTTCTCTTTTAACCATAACTTTCTAAATGAATCCGATATATCTTCTTAAAGTTCCACATCTAAAGCTTATTTAAAATCTTCTGTTTATTCAACATAGCTAATTCTCTTCATTTTTTAATATAAAATTAATACAGTTTCTTAGTCATAATACACAACTACTAATAATCAAAATACCAATCTGAGAATGTTATACTACTTTTATCATCATCAAAAGGTCTTCCAGTTAAAGTTAGTAACATTTCGAAATACATAAAACATACAATTTTATTTTCATACCAACGTATATACAAGGTAAAAACTTTCAGGTATACAGCTTAAATTTATACATTCAATTATACATCACATAGTAAACATTTCTAACTTGAGAAATATATTTCTTGTATTCATGACTGGTAAACAATGTTATACAACTTTTACTCTTCAACATTTTATAAGACTTACAATTTTTACTTTTATTTATTCCATTTATCTTCCTTTTATTCTATTAATTCTGTTATTTTTCTCCATAAATTTACTAAATAAAGCATCTATCTTTTCTTCCAACCTAACCCTCCCCATCCTGCATTGTTGGGATCAAGAACCTTGTCAA
This sequence comes from Cherax quadricarinatus, assembly GCF_038502225.1. NCBI lineage: Eukaryota > Metazoa > Arthropoda > Malacostraca > Decapoda > Parastacidae > Cherax > Cherax quadricarinatus. Next base: position 17,607 of record NW_027196402.1, read on the forward strand.
CCTCACTCTGTCTCCAACCTTCATATCCTGAACCAACTAACTTCCATTCTCCCCCTTATTGAGAGTGTAACTTTATTACCAACAATACCAACCCAAGCCTCCCTCCCTCACCTACTCAGTCTCCCTTACCTTCTGTATCTCATCATCTCCTCTCTCACATCAACCCTCTCACATTACTACCTCCAACCAGTCTCCCCTACCCTCCCCCTCCTCCCTCTAATGTCTGACTTACCTGTAACTCATTCAGTCACATAATATCATCATGCACAAACAAGCCAGGGCTCACCTGCTTGCCCCAGGTGTTGTTGTACTCCATTTACCCCCTCCCACCCGAAGCTCAGTCAGCTCACACACTGAGGTCCTTGGTTCGATCTCCGGTACAGGTGGAAATATAAAGACTTATTTCCCTAAGACAAGTGCTGTCGCTGTTCACCTATCAGTAAAATAGGTACCTGATTGTTAGCTGACTGGTGTGGGTCACATCCTGGGGACAAAATTGACCTAATTTGCAGGAAAAGCTTTGCATAACAAAGGGCTTTCTATATAGTAGTAGGTCATTGATGTCAACTAAGTTTGTATACATTGTGCGTGTACTTGTAGAAATTCAGGTTATTATTATTATTATTATTATAATTATTATTATTATTATTATTATTATTATTATTATCATTATTATTATTATTATTATTATTATTATTATTATTATTATTATCATTATTATTATTATTATTATTATTATTATTATTATTATTATTATTATTATTATTATTATTATTATTGTTGTTGTTGTTGTTGTTATTATTATTATTACTGTTGCTGTTGTTGTTGTTGTTGTTGTTATTATTATTATCATTATTATTATTATTATTATTATTATTATTATTATTATTATTATTATTATTATTATTATTGTTATTATTATTATTATTATTATTATTATTATTATTATTATTATTATTATTATTATTATTATTATTATTATTATTTCTCTCCTTTCTCTCCTATTCCTGTTCACTTACACTTCTTTTTTTCACATTATCACTCCAATCTATAATTTCATACTTTTTAAAGTAAAATTTCTTCTATTCATTCCTTAAAAACTCTTCTATTTACTTTAAAATATAGTAAACTTTTACATTCCACTACCAGTAAGTTCCTCCTCACTTGGTGGAGTGATAATAGGGATGAATCAAACAATTATCATACTTATTTCATTTATTAATACGGATATTTAGAGGGTAACTACGAAAGTGGCTTACTATTTTCAAGGTAATTTGTGCATATGACGTATATAGATATTTAAAGACACTGAACTGTTTTATACTTAACTCTCAGTACATATCACTACCACCCAAGACCACACACACACCCATATATACTCATTTATCACACTTACATACATTAATTTATACACACTTATATACACTCATATACACTCCCAATACTTATATACATTCGCATTCATAAACACTTACACACCTGGAAAACAAGATCCAACCCCTTAGGACCTAAGACCACAAACCCATCATCTCCATCCCTCAGAGCCTAACCCTGATTCATCACGTTGAATCACATGAACTAGTTCCTAAGACGTATAAGACCACTCCCAAAGTTCTTTATCTATCTCAAACACCTCAAAACACAAAATCCCTTTCCTATCCCTCACACTATCACTGCTACATAACCACATGACAACCGAACTCCTACTCATCGAATCAAGAACCCTAAAACCTCCTTCTACTAACACAACACCAGCTAACTTCAACTCCTCAGATCAAGAGCATCCAATCATATCCCATCAAATACCATACTACACATGGCTCATAACATATTTCATTTCATTTGATCAAATTCAATAAATCTTCATAGAACATTCATAAAATCCTATATTTTTACTTTATTCATGTCAACGCGAGGTCACTGTTACCCAAAATAGTGACTTGGTCCATTTAACATCCCAGCTAAGTTCTTAATTAAAAGATGGTGCCTCTGAATTGCCAATTTCCATTGCACACATAATAAATATGTCCATCACCACAAATACTGTTCCAGATGGGATCAATGATACCAGGGTTACTCCTGTGGAATTTTCTTTAATGTAATTTTCAGAAATTCAGTATGTGTATGTATGAATTATATAATAATTTTGAATTAAAATGTGATGCTGATCTGACCATTCGAGAAACTTAGTATGAAGGAGAGTGTGTAGCGACCGCGCAGTGATATGGGGAAAGGGGATCCCATAGTGAATAAGTTAGTTTGTGCATGTATACACAAATACAGATACATCGATTATCATACACAGCTGCATATGTGTAAGAACCTAGGATAACCCTGAAAAGTCAAAGTGACTTATTTCCTTTGGGGTCCTTTTAATACCTTATTATTATACCATAAAGGCAGAGCACCATGAAGAGCAAGTCTAGTCCATATGACACTGCATAAGGGCTAGGCATAGGGTCCTGAAAGCCTCAGAAGGTAGACACAGTGCTTGTCTGTAGAGGAACTTCAGTCTGGCATTCACTCTCTTTACTATGCTGTTCCCTACTAATTCTCCTGACATGCATGTGTCAAAGGGGATTCCCAGATATTTTACTGAGGAAACTGAAGTAATGGGTTCCCCATTACACCGGACATTAAAAGAATTTTCCCTTCTCTTATGCAGAAAAGTGAGATACCTGGGGGCTAGAGCCTTGTCTAAGGGCAAAGATAATAGTTACACACCACCCAGGCATAAACAGGCCACCCAGGGCTATTCCAGTCAAAACAGAAAGCGCTAAACCAGTATTTGTTACTTCAGTGGGTTGGTTAGCCGAGGGCAGACAAAACTCCTAGTTAGGAAACTGTATCTATTTATTCGTCGAAACATTATATACACACTCTAGAAAACACCTTCATGTATCTCCTATCCTAAACGCCCAAATAATGGGCACAAGAAGCAGGCAGCTGGCGGTCCAGCAACCATAACACTTGGCTTAGTCAGTGCCAGGCCTTCACTACTCCAATACCAACCCCATTTCTTATTTCCTCACTCATTCCACAGCACCCTGACCATGTCAGAGCCTAGGTGAGCATACAGATAAACCATAGAGGACCTTATGGCTTGAGTTAGCTAAACGAAAGGAGTACACTACTACAAAACTTAGTTTAATATAAGGCATCTCAGACGCCAGACTCCATGCCATGCGGACATCGCGAATCTTTCCCCCAGGCTTATCCACTCACCCCCAAACACAGTTGGAAAATAAATCCCTGGTAGGATTTCTTTATAATTTACATTAGGGTACTTTACAGTACCACAAATGCATATTATGAATTACAAAATTATGCTTTACAATTATAACATTCATATTATTATGGTACCCTTCTCTACTGTATATACATTACAATGTCATGCAGAACCCTGCATAACACCCCCCACCCCCAGACCATAGGTCTCACTCTGCTAGCGAAATCCCGATGGACACTGCTAGGCAAAAGGAAAAGGAAAGAAAATAAATCCCACATTAAGGTCTGAGGCAATGGGCAAAATGATAACTGTGGAATGACCACTATGCAATCACAGTCTTTTGGTACTACAAATATGCAATATTAACAAACTTAGGTACTAGACTGCGGACATGTGAGACTTGCCGAACATAAGTGATCAAGTTCCATGCCAAACGAGCCCACAGCCATGCTTTTAGACAGTTGTGTTAGGAAAAGGCACCATCACTGCACAGCGCTGGCCAGGCACTGCCATTGATGCATTTTACCTAAATTACAACAAGCAACTTTATAAACTAGCAAGTTAACTTTGTACATAAATGCCCTGAGAAGTGCCGTTTTATGAAGTAACACCAAAGCTCAGGATGTTGAAAGACAGACCAAACTATATGTGACACCAAAAAAAAAAAAAAATTAAGCAGTACATTTTCCAGGAGGAGTTCAAAGAAACGAAAAACAGATTTTACATGTTAAATTCTGCTTAGAAAGCAACAACACATTATCACTCCCATCTCACAGCAATATTTAGTAAGCAAAACTGGTTCCCCATGACACACCTCTGCGAGAATCAGGAGAGCACAGGAAGGGGGAAAAATATCAGGCCCCGAAAACAACAACGGGTGGATAGTCACGTAAATTGTGTTGGTGCGACTGTGGCCGTAAAACCCTGGAGTCATTACTAAAGACCCCCGAAAGGTGGACCTCCCAGGCCGACACCTACATGTTATTCCAAGGACCCTGGAGTCACCCCAGCAGTGATCCAAAAAGGAAAAATTAAAAAGAGTCCTGGAGAAGCAAAACACCTTGGATCAAGAGACATGATCCAAACAGTGGAGGGCATCACCGCCAGCCCCACATTCCCTAAAACGTTAGGTCCAACAGTCCCTATACCAACATAAAACAGAGGCGAGGCATCCCAGCCAACACCTAAAAAACGTAGCATACCTTACCTTGGTATAGCACTTGATGTGACTACCCCCAAAACACACACACACTAGGGAATCCTGATACCTCCAGCTCCAGCTCAACCTGCCCTTCTCCTTTGGATGGCCCAGGGTTCCATCTACTCGTCTACCGCAAATCACTGCAAAGTAAGAATAGATAAGTGATCTATACAGTACATCGTGCACTTAAACATGAGACAAGGCATCAGCAACCACATTCTCCGCTCCTTTCACATAATGAATAACAAGATTAAGAGGTTGGAGAAACAATGCCCACCTCGTAAGAATCTGATTGTGGTGCCTCATTAAGTGAAGGAAACGTAAAGGATTATGGTCACTATACTCAGTTATAGGGTGAACTGATGATGATATATACACCTCAAAATGTTGCACTGCCAACACTAGAGCAAGAGCCTCCTTTTCTATGGTGGCATAGTGCTGCTGCTGTTTCTTCAGTTTTGCTGAAAAGAAGCTGACTGGCTACTTCTTGCAGTAATACAGCCCCAACACCACTGTGAAATTAGGACTTGCCAGCACAGGAGCACTAGTAAGCAGAGCTTTTACATGTTCAAATGCCCTCTGATACATCATATCCCACACAAATGTACGCTTGGGGCTAGTCAGGTCAGTGAGTGGAGAGATCACCTTTGAAAAATTTGGACACAACTTTATATAAAATGTTACCATGCCCACAAAACGCATAACCTCCTTTCGGTTGTTTGGTACAGGATAATTGTCTATAGCCTCCACCTTGGCATTCAATGGGGCCACTTTCCCCTGGCCAATAACATGTCCTAGAAAAGTTACCTGGGCTTGTCCGAAAACACTCTTTGCCAAATTAACTGTGAGCTGAGCATCAGTGAGCCTGGAGAAAAGCTCTCAAAGCTGTCTCACATGCTCTGTCCAACAGTCGCTAAAAATAACCAGGTCATCAATAAAACACCTCACGCCCTTTAGGCCACGTGTAACTTCCTGCATTCTGCACTGAAAACAGGAGGGTGCGTTACGAAGCCCAAAGGGGAGAACTTTGTACTGAAAAAGCCCATCCGGCGTTACAAAAGCAGAGATGTCACTGGCACGTGTGGGTTACAGGTATCTGGTAATAATCCTTCAACAGGTCTAACTTACTTACATATTTAGCTCCCCCCCACTGCATGAATGACATCATCCATTCTAGGAAGAGGAAAACAAACAGCCTTAGTCATTAAATTAACCTTACGGTAGTCAGTGCACATCCTCATGGTGCCATCTGGTTTGGGAACCATCAGACAGGGGGATGCCCACTCACTCTCGCCTGGTATTATTAAATTATTGTCAAGTAGAAATTTCATGTCCTTCTCCATCTTTTTCCCTTTTGTGGGTTTATTCTGTAAGGGACCTGTCGACTTGGTTCAGCTTCCTTTACATCTGTATCGTGGGGCTTTAACTTGCTTACACGAGGGATATCCCCAAACAAATCTTCAAAATTCCAGTGAAGCTGAACCATCTCAGCAACCCTTTCCTTACTAAGACCTAACATACATTGTGAAGGGTCTTTTAACAATGCCCTGTAATTTTGATCTGTGACCTTTTCCTCCACCTTGTATGGCCCACTGAACTTTGCTTTTAAGGCATTACCAGGCACCGGCTCCAATGCTAGTACCTCCTGTCCCGCTTCAAAGGTACGAGGCACGGCCTTGCAGTCAAATTGCTTCTTCATCTTTGTTTGGCTGATATGCAGGTTCTCAGCCGCTAGACACTTCATGTGAGCCAAACAGTCTCTGAAAGCGAGAAAATCCTCCGAGGGGGCAGCCTCACAATCCTCACCAAGCCAGTAATCCTTCACAATCGTCAGTGGTCCCCTTAACTGGTGACCATAGATCAGTTCGAAGGGACTATAGCGTAATGAGTCCTGAGTGCTGTCCAACACGGAATATAAAAGAAGGGGGATACCCTCATCCCAGTCCTTCTGGTACTGGGTACAATAAACATGCAGCATAGTCTTGAGAGACTGGTGACACTGCTCTACAACCCCTTGACTCTCTTGGTGATAGGCAGTGGAGGTTGTCATTTTAATATTAAACTCCCCCAAAACTGTGTGAAAATGTTTAGATGTAAAATTTGACCTTTGATCTGTCTGAATTTCCTTAGGGATCCCGACCTGCGTAAAAAATTTCACCAATGCTCTCAAGACCACATGTGTAGTAATTTTACGTAGTGAAATGGCCTCCGGAAACCTGGTACAAGAACAAATAATAGTAAGTAAGTACTGGTTTCCCATCTTGGTCCTAGGTAATGGCCCCACACAATCCACCACCAGCCTGTTGAAAGGTTCTCCGGCTACTGTAATAGGGTTATGAGGGGTAGATTTAATTCTCTGATTAGGTTTTCCTACCCTTTGGCAAACTGAGCATGATTCTACATACTTACCCACCGATTCCCATACCTGGGGCCAGTAAAAATGTTTAGAAATCTTGCCCATAGTCTTTTTAACACCTAAATGTCCTCCTATGGGAACATCGTGGGCCAAACACAAAACCTGATACCTAAATGGTTCCGGCATCACCACTTGGTAGAGTGCCTCCCTTGCTCCATCATTAGATGTCACATCCAATAGGGACTTTCGCATCAAAATATCGTCTGCAACAAAGAAACAGTTAGTTGAAAGGCCTCTTCCTCGGTAACAGCAGATGACCAAATAGCTTTCAGGGTGTCGTCACACCCCTGGGCCTCGATCAGCTGCTCTCGAGTAGGAGTCGCCCCCCCCTATACCAGCTCCAAGACCCCCACTCAAACAGGGTACTGCCTGGGATGGTTCATCACAACCCTGAGCCCCCTGCAAACTAGGCTCGAGGAATAAATTTCCCAAACCCAAATCATCCCCAGGATCAGAAGAGTCAAGGAGAGAGACTGCACTCTTATCTTTTGACATTTTCCTGGTTACTGCACACACCGGAAATAACTCGGGCAACGTAGCCCTAGCTTTTTCCTCCCAACAATATTAAGGTAATTACACCCTCATAATTGCCTACCACACCTTCCGAGCGACACCACCTATTTAGAAGTGACATCTTCTCCTTACCATATTCCACCAAAGACTGCCCTGCTTGAAACTTTAGTCCTCTAAACTTCTGCCGGTACCTTTCTGGCAACATTTGATAAGCCAGTAAAACTACCTCTTTTAGTTTATTATAATCAGAAAAGGCCGATCCCTCTAGAGAACTAACGGCCTGTAACCTTTTACCAACTAATTGGAGTCTCGCTAATGTCGCCCCTTCCTTTTCCGGCCAAACTTGGGATTTGGCCGTACATTCAAATAACAGAAAAACTGGTCTGGGTCTTTCTCTAGGAATTTGGGCAAAAATTTTATGGCTTTATCCAAATGAAAAACATCTACCCTCGTGTCTGTGGCTGGGTGAGAAGCAAGCTGCCTCTCTTTAGTTCTTTCTTCAGCCCTAAGCTCCTCTAAGGCTCTCTGTTCCTGGATCTTTGTATGTTCAATCCTTAACCGTTCTTTTTCTTCCACAACTAGGGCTAATTTCATCCATACAAGTTCTACTTCCTTATCCAGGTCCCTAACATGGGAATTTGATTCAATTTCACCTTCCAAACGCATGTCATCCCCAGAATTTTCACTAGTGTCAGCCATTTTGGGAAACAATAGCACCAAATCTTGTTATCAGCCACAGAATTTGCTGATATAAAATAGTAAAGCACACATCAAAGTACATACACTGAAGTAGTATATTTACAAGGAGAGATTGTCATGTGACTCCCTAAAATTAAACAGGATTGCACACAACAAGAAAACCCTGGTTAAAAATGGAGCTATTGCACCTGCAAAGGAAAATTATTCCCAGAAAATTAAGTACTGGTACTTTGTGCATAATTTACCCGTGCAGGTACAATCTTGCTGATTTTTAGGGGGGTTATCCCCCCTAAAAATCAGAAAGATTGTACCTGCAAGGGTAAACTATGCACAAAATACCAGTTATTAATAACACCCTAAAAAAAAAAAAAAATTGCACACAAAGGTAAATTATTCACAGGGTATTAGTTAATAATAACACGCTAAAACCAGCAATATTGCACACAGAGGTAAATTATCATTTCAGTGTGAGTCTTATAGTGAATGTTTCCTCTAACCAACCCAGTAAAGAATAACAAGTAACAAAAAAAGGCACAATACCGTGACTGGAACGATACACAAATAACCCGCACATAGAAGAGAGGAGCTTACGACGACGTTTCGGTCCGAGTTGGACCATTTACAAAGTCACACTAACCAGAAGTGGAGCAGGACGGCTATATATAGGCAGGAAGAGGTAGTGGTGGTGGTAGTAGTAGTAGTAGTAGTAGTAGTAGTAGGAGTAGTGGTGATAGTAGTAGTAGTAGTAGTAGTAGTACTAGTAGTAGTAGTAGTAGTAGAAGTAGTAGTAGTAGTAGTGGTAGTAGTGGGGAATAAGGAGGAGGAGCCAGTCAAATACAAAGAAAGGGGAGCACTGCAAGAGAGCTAGGTGCCCACAGAGGGAGAGAAAGTGCACAGAGGTGGGGGAAAGGGGAAGTGGTGAAATGAATAATGAAGGAACAGAAACACGAGACAGAAGAAAGAAAGACAACCCAGAGGAGAAAAAGGAAAGAGGAAAGGGGAAGAGGGAGAAGAAGAAAAAGGACGAATCAGGCTAAGTCAGTGTTCTGAAGTTTGGCTTCGTTTGGCTTCATCACTGTAGATGCCTTACTCTCCCACTATATTGTAAAATGCTCCAAACTTCAGAACACCGGTGACTTAACCTGATTCCTCATTTTTCTTCTTCTCCCTCTTTCCCTTTCCTCTTTCCTTTTTCTCCTCTGGATTGTCTTTCTTTCTTCTGTCTCGTGTTTCTGTTCCTTCATTATTCATTTCACCACTTCCCTTTTCCCCCACCTCTGTGCACTTGCTCTCCCTCTGTGGGCACCTAGCTCCCTTGCAGTGCTCCCCTTTCTTTGTATTTGACTGGCTCCTCCTCCTTATTCCCCACTACTACAACTACTACTTCTACTACTACTACTACTACTGCCACTACTACTACTACTACTACTACTACTACTACTACTACTACTACTACCTCCACTACCTATTCCTGCCTATATATATAGCCGTCCTGCTCCACTTCTGGTTAGTGTGACTTTGTAAATGGTCCAAGTCGGACCGAAACGTCGTCGTAAGCTCCTCTCTTCTATGTGTGGGTTATTTGTGTACAGTAAAGAATGATTATTGACTTCCCAGGTTGCAAACTTGAACTACCACATAAAATTTGATAATTCTCCCGGACAAGCCCCATGTTATGCAGAAAAGTGAGATACCTGGGGGTTAGAGCCTTGTCTAAGGGCAAAGGTAAAAGTTACACACCACTCAGGCATAAACAGGCCACCCAGGGCTATCCCAGTCAAAAGAAAAAGCGCTAAACCAGTATTTGTTACTTCAGTGGGTTGGCTAGCCGAGGGTTAAGCAAAACTCCTTATTAGGAAAATACATCTATTTATTCGTCATAACACTATATACACTCAAGAAAACACCTTCATGTATCTCCTATCCTAAACGCCCACAAGAAGCAGGCGGTTTGCGGTCCAGCAACCATAACACTTGGCCTAGTCAGTTCCTGGCCTTCACTACTCCAATACCAACCCCATTTCTTATTTCCTCACTCATCCCACAGCACCCTGACCATGTCAGAGCCTAGGTGAGCATATAGGTAAACCATAGAAGAGCCTATGGCTTGAGTTAGTTAAAGAAAAAGAGTACACAACTACAAAACTTAGCTTAAATATTCGGCATCTCGGACGCCAGCCTCCTGCTATGTGGACCCCGCGTGTCTCTACCCCCCCCCCGTTTCTCTGCTCACCCTCCAAAGACAGTTGGAAAAAAAATCCCTGGCAGGATTTCTTTATAATTTACATTACAGTACTTTACAGTACCTCCCCAGATGAACATTATGAATTATAAAATTATGCTTTACAATTATAACATTCATACTATACAATTATAACATTCATACAATATACATTACAATGTCATGCAGAACCCTGCATAATACCTCAGTTTATGTTTAATGCCATAAAGTATGACTTTCTTTTTCCCAAGGTGCAACGATAGTTTATTGTCTACTAACCTTGTGCTGCAGGACTCCAGGGTTATTACATTAGCTATGTCTTGTGGGCCTTTACCTGACACTACCACTACCAGAGCACTGTCATCCACACACACTAGGAGTCTGCACTTGATACGGATTGGCATGCTGTTTACATAACTTAGGAATATTGATACTACTTTGGGGAACTCCACGTGCTATCAGCAGGGGTTCTGGTTGTGATTTGTTGATTTTGACATTTTTTCCAGTTCCTAAGATAGGACTTAAACCAGCCAACGGAACCTATGCCGATAGCTTGAAGTTTCTTACTTAATATATTGTGATTGACAGTATCGAAAGCCTTTTGCAAGTCTAAGGTTACCATTCCTATGAGGTTCCCAATCGACATTTCAGTTCTCATGCAATTCTTTAGATTAATCTGATGGAACTGAAGTCCTTCAGCAACAAACTATCGTTACACCTCGGGAAAACGGAAGCTATACTCTTTGGCACGAAACATAAACTGAAAAGGGTAAATTATTTTAATGTCCGGTGTAATGGGGAACCCATTACTTCAGTTTCCTTTGTAAAATATTTGAGAATCCCCTTTGACCCATGCATGTCAGAGAATTGATAGGGAACAGCATAGTAAAGAAAGCGAATGCCAGACTGATGTTCCTCTACAGACAAGCACAGTGTCTACCTACTGAGGCTAGCAAGATCCTATGTCTAGCCCTTATTGAATATCAAATGGACTATGCTTGCTCTTCAAGGTACTCTGCCTTGACAAAAAACTGAAAGACAGACTGCAAATCACCCAGATCAAAATGGTAAGATTCATCCTCGACCTGGGTCCAAGAGAGAACGTAGGACATGATGAATTACAACAACTGGATATGCTGAATGTTGGAGATAGAGTTAAACAAATGAAGTTAAATCAAATTTATAATATTGCTCACAAACAGTGTCCAGAATATCTTGCTGCCAATTTTGTCAAGGTTGGGATCCAAAGCAATCTTTGTGCAAGGGGGAGAGAGCACACCTTTGTAGTACCCACAGTCAGTGGCCAGGCTTCAAACACCTTTTATTGTATAGCAATAAAGGATGGAACAGATTGCTTGCACATGTCAAAGCCAGTCATAGCTAGAAGAGAACCAAAAGGTGCCTAATGAATGTAGCGACAGAAAGGGAGGAGAATTATTTTTTTTATTTTTTTGTCTAACACATATGTATACACATGAACACATATGTATACATATGTACACATATGTACACCTGCATAAATTTACTTATTCACAATGGGATCCCCTTCCCCACATCACTCCGCGGCAGCTGCACATTCTTCTTCACACCAAATTTCTCGAAGAGCTAAATCAGCATCATATTTTAATACACAGTTATTATATTATTCATATTTATACTTACTGATTTTAGGAAAATTATAATTAAAATTCCACAGGAGTAACCCTGGCCTCTTTGAACCCCTCTGGAACGGTGCTTGTGGTGATGGACAAGTATATTATGTGTATAATGGGGATTGGTGATTCAGAGGCACTATCTTTTAAGAACTTAGCTGGGATGTTATCTGGAAGGTTGCTTGTAGTTGGGTATAATCTACTTAGTTCTTTTTGCAAGAAGTCATGAGATACACTTACTAGTTGACAACTGTTTGGGGTTACCCATTATTGGTATAATATGTTTTAAGCTTATCAGAGTCTGTGTTAAAGACATTTGATGCAGCCGGTAGTTTGCTTACTAGTGTTGATGTGACAGATGTGTAGTAGAAATTAAAACAATTTATCACATTAGTTGTTTCGTGGCATAACTCATTATCGATATTTAGTACTACATTAGATGTGTCTACGGGTTTATGGATATTGTGGAGAAATTTTCTCCAGGAGGGGGGTATCAGCCCCCTTCAGCCCTTTCAGCCCCTTCAGCCCTTTCAGCCCTGAGTGGCCAAGCCCTCAGAAGGGGCGAGCGTCTTGTTTACTGCTAGAGTGAGTAATTGATCACAGATGCTATGCCACGTAGTCAAGTGACCTCTGCTCCTTGCAGCGGTGTTGCAAAGTGTATTTTTATAAGAGACAGTACATCTCTTACTTAGCAGGACAATTAAGGAAAATCCTGCTCCCACTTTATTACCATAGTAAAAATATTGTTGTCTATGCTTAAGACAGCAAGAAACAAACATTCTGCTTTGCTTCATCGAGGAGGTGACAAGGATGCAAGGTCAGCGTTTTTTTTTTGTGCTAGGGCAGTGACGGCTTGGGGCGGTGTGACGACGCCAGACTATCTTTGACTCTATGGAGAGTGACACTGACGCCAGGATACTGATCTGTGCATTAGTGTGAACAAAGTGTCTCAAACACAAACACTTAAGAGAAGTGTGATCAGCTTCTCTTGTGATACATTGTGAACAATAAAGACAAATCTTGTGGAACATAGTGTACCAGTGTGCGTTTCCTAGACAATGGAAGACGTGGACATCCAAGGACACTTCAGCTTCTATCAAGTCACCGATACCTGTCGAAGGTGTTGAGAACACCATAGCTCACGTTACAAAGAGCAAGGTATGTTACGAATTTCTTGTAGATCGGGGGATTGCGCAATTCTTGAGTCACAAGGAGTTTGTAATCAACCTATAATCGGCAGTAAGGTGTGGACTTTTGAGTCCAAACAAGTAGGTATTTCGTCAGCCATCATCGAATGAAATATGCTGACATAACACCCCCTAGGGGTAATTTATACTTACAAATTGTATCTCTTGACAGCCCAACGTTGTGATGGTTTCGACAGCTTCTAGACCTCGTCTGCAGGGGCGGCTGTGTAGACGATTTGCTGTCATTTATCAGCTAAGTGTTTCCTATATTTATATATATACACATAGCTGGTAAGGCCAAGATCTCCAACAGATATACCCCTACTGTTGTAGTTGTTGCCAGAGCTACCTGGGGTTATTCTTGTATTCTTCGATTTTTGAGCAACAGTGCCTTGCCTTTGCTCCTTTTATAATCCTCTGTACTGTGTTCCTCACCGTTTGGAATACATTTAGTGCTGCAATATCCTGTCTGCTTGCCCTAAATCTTTTTAGCAACTGGTCTCTGAATTCCATATTATCTAATATCTCAGTAGTCATCCAGGGTTCGGTTCTCCGCTTAATTCTGACCTCATTAACTGGTGCAGTAATATCAATGATGGCAGTTAACATTGTTTTGATTTTTTCCCATGCATCATTTACATCCCTGCAACTTGTTATCAATGTCCAATCACAACTGTGTAGCCTATTTATAAGTGTTTCCTTACTGTAGTTTCTAGTTGACCTCATTTTTATTGTTATGTGTAAGCTTATCCGTTCTGTAGTGGTTTTCCTGGTGCAATAAATAATGAAATGATCACTAAGGCCTGTGGTAATGACGCCTGACTGACTAATGTTCTCAGAGCCATTACAAAGTATGTGGTCAATTAGGGTGGCTGAGAACTGTGTGATCCGGGTTGGTGTATTAATTAGCTGAGTGTAACTATTTAAACCCAGAATTTGCTTATACCTTTTTTATAGCCCGTTATTTTGCTGTTGAAAACAGATATTGAAGTTTCCCAGTATGTGTTATTGTCTCGTAGTTGTTCTCAAGTCCCAACAAGACTCGAGAAGTTTTCTAATAACTGTTAATGGGTGGGAGGGAGGTAACTAGTTCCTACTAAGATGGGTTAGTTCTTGGGAAGCAACACTTCAAACCATAGAATCTCCAGTTTATTGTCATTTAAATCAGGTGTTGGGTTGTAAGCTAAGTCATTTCTTATGTAAAGGCACATACCCCACCACCTTTTTCTATTCCTATCTGAGCATTTTATATTGTAACCTTCTATTTTGAGCTTACCATCAGTCACCGTATCATCCAACCAGGATTCAGAGACGGATATAACTGCTGCTCTGGTTCTGTTAGCTGGAATCCCAATCTCTGTTAATTTTGGAAAAAATGATCTTGCGTTGACATGAATACAGTGAAGGCCTGTTTTCATAAAACGATCATAATCATCATTATATGGCAAGGGGTCATTTGTATTAAAATTAGGTAAATTAATGACAACACTGCTAAAGGGTAACTGTGCCAAAGCGAATTTGTTACAAGCAAAATGAAATCTAGTATCATTACCATTATCGAACACACATCCATTATGTACCCACCCCTTACACATTTTACATAAGGTTTATTTACTGTTGTTCTTTCGTACCTTAGTACAGTGTATACATAGGTCTAGTGGTGTTTTAGATAATTTTAATGATTCTATTGTCTCACATTGACCTATGTATGCATTACATACATATAGTTAAGGTTATCATTCCTAGTTACTAGACTTTCATTATCACCGTCACTTATCTGCCTGTTTTGCACCTGTACTATAGTTTGAGGTCCTGCATTAGTTTGGATATCGCCACTTAATAAGGCCACTATAAGAGCTGTGTGCCGCTGTTTGTGTCTGGGTATGCGGTGTTGCCATACCTTGTGGCAATAGTGACAGTTACGTTTCTGGTTGGATGGCAACTGTTGTGCTCTCAATGTCCAGGGTACTAGTGCCCCATTTGCCTTTTCCAGTCCCCATTACTGGATTCCTTCTTCAGAGAATTGCAGAATAAAGATAATTATAATTATAGCAACCTGTACCTTTCTAATGCCAGCCATGTTCACTCTTCACTCTTTCTATCTCTTCACAGCAAAAAAAGTTTCTTCCTTCCTAAAAAAAAAAAACACAGGTCGCTATCAGTCAGCAATGGCCTAGTAGCTACTCTAGAAATCATCACTGATTATTACCTGGAGAGAGTTCCGGGGGTCAACGCCCCCGCGGCCCGGTCTGTGACCAGGCCTCCTTAGGTCAGTGTCCCAGGATGCGACCCACACCAGTCGACTAACACCCAGGTACCCATTTTACTGATGGGGAACATAGACAACAGGTGGAAAGAAACACGTCCAATGTTTCTACTCTGGCTGGGAATCGAACCCAGGCCCTCGCCGTGTGAAGCAAGAGCGTTAACCACCAGGCCACCAGATTTCCTGTTATCTTACTTCACAAACCTCCTTCACTCCTCACCTATCCCCTTACTTCACTGTGAATTATTATGTAAGCAAATTACCTGGATATTTCCTGAATTATTATCTGCAGGTAATTTGGGTGGGGTAAGGTGGGGTAACAGCAGGTCATCAAACTGTCACTCTCTCGATGCCCACTCCCTACCACTCTCACACAAAGCTAAACCTGACATTAGATTTCTAATTACAATATTAAAACTAGCTACTCTGGTAAATTAAAATTGTGAACTGTTTATGATCAGGCTTGATGGGTACACAAAAGAAATTTGTAGTACCACTTGCCATTTAATTTCTGAAGATGGATCACACCACAACACCTGCCTGACACCTAGACCCTGCACTGGCCAGCTAGAGATCTAAATGCAAGGACTAATGGTGCACTTCCCTGTGAGTGATGGTCGTATCCCTTATCTTTCACCATCCACACGTAATTCTTGAGGTTCTGCAAATTTCCTGTCCCAGTTCTTCAGCAGGGGACATTAACACGAGTTCCTATTACAAATTCAGGCTGAAAACTCTCCAACTTGACTCAGAAGACATTGAATAATTAGCTGAATTTTCCATGACAACCAGTGCTCACAAATTACAAATGGTATCCCCTTTTTTCTATCCTTGTTGCCGAATCGTAAGGGCTTTGCACACTATATACCCCAATTCTTCAACAGAAACATGTCAGCAATTTTTATGTTATGAATTGAGGCCTAAATACACCAACTGACCTTCGAGAACGCCTGATTACATTGCTCGATTCAGTCCAGAGTTCACACATTAAATTCAATATGGCGTCCTTCCCCACATCACTCACCGGTCGTTCGCCACTCGCCTCACCCAAAATTTTTTGAAAGGGACAAATCAGCATCATATTTTATTGCAAAATTATTATATTATTCATATGTTCTACATTTAGGAAATTATACAAAAAAAAATTAACATTCACAAACTCCCTTCACTCCTCACTTCACAATCCGGCTTCACCTATCACACATCTAACTCATTTCCATCCTGTTGAGGAAATTGTGTCCTTGATTGAAAAGTATTGCTTTCTATTTGTAAGGTAAGTGCATGGCCTCTTACACCGTTAATGATCAAGCTTGAGGAGTAGGATTCTGTGGTCTACTGTCTTTCTTATGGTCGATAAAGAATCCAAGTGGGTATTCCTTTTTTTAAAGTGTTGTGTAAAGTAGGTCTAGCATTTTTATTATTGCTTCATTTTTGCTTTTGTTTCTCCTGAAGCCAAACTGGCAGGGGTCAAGGATGCTTTGTGATGTTTTGAAGGAGTATAACATTTTATGTATGAGCTTCTCGAAGATTATGGAAAGTAAATGCAAGTTTGATGTTGGCCTATAGCTGTTTACATCTGTTGAGTCTCCACCTTTGTGTACTGGGGTAATTCTCCCCTTATAAGACACTTGTGTAAACTTGTGCGATTTTTTGCTTGAGGTGTAAAGAAACTCATGGATGTTATGTTGAGATATGTTGAGTAGTTATTGTAGGTTAAGATAAGTTATGTTATGATGATTTATGTTAGGTTTGGTTAGGTGGTGGGGTTCTT
The DNA here is from genome assembly GCF_038502225.1 of Cherax quadricarinatus. Taxonomy (NCBI): domain Eukaryota; kingdom Metazoa; phylum Arthropoda; class Malacostraca; order Decapoda; family Parastacidae; genus Cherax; species Cherax quadricarinatus. The sequence goes on from NW_027196402.1 coordinate 34,762, forward strand.
GATCCAAGGAAATTTGGTATGGTCTTTGATATTAGAGGGGTATAGGATATGAAGAAAGTTAGGGTAGGTGATGGTGATCTTCATGTATGGCAACGGGGGTATGGTGTTTTTGGTGTGGTAGGGAATGGGATATGAAAGATAGGTTAGGTTAGGTTAGGAGAGGAGAGGACAGGTTAGGTTAGGTGATAGTGATCTTGATTCCAGGTTAGGTTATGTCAGATTAAGTTAGGTTAGGTTAGGTGATGCATTCTTAATCCAAGGATATGGAATATGCTTTTTGATAAAGTAGAGTATGGGATATGTATTAAGTTAGGTTAGGTAAGGTTATGTTAGATCAGTGGTTCCCAACCTTTTCACCACTAGGGGCCGCCTTTTATATAAATTAATTTTCCCATGAATCTCAAGTTCTTGAAATGTTTGTTTACTCAATAAATCGATTTTATTAACAACAAACTCGTTTTCCCAGTTTCATCTCTCATGTGAAAGACGAACATAACAGAGTATGCAATTAAATATATAGCAGTTTTGAAAAAAAGAAACGCACTTGTTTGATGAGATGGTTCATGTTGCTTTCTTGTCACTATGTTCCGAATTTCTGGTTCAGTGGTACACAGTTTTAAGCATAGATCATCATCTACATTCATCCAATTTGTGTATTTAGATTTGTATAAAACAGCTGGAAAAAAAATTCTTATAAAAATGTAGTTGGGAAGGGAATTAAATATCTCAGTACTGTGGATGCCAGTTCTGGGTACTCATTTTTGACATACAACCATAAAATCTGAGAAGTTGTACTGAACGAAACATGACAATTATTCATTGGACGTTTGGCATGCTCGACTCAGCAGCCCATGAAAATCAGATCAGCAGTTTAAAAAAAAGTTTAATACTACTGATTCCATTGCTGACTCCCAGAAGTCTGTGGACCACAGGTTGGAAACCGTTGAGTTAGATGATGGTGATTTTGATCCAAGGTTAAGGGTAGTTTCCTTTAATGTAAGTTTTGGAGATAGAGAAGTAATTATTATGCTGTTTGAGATATAATTTTCGGAGTCCATAATGTAATTTTTTGGCAGTCAAGTTGTAATTTTGGGTCTCCATGAGGAAATTTTTTGGCAATTAGCTTGTAATTTTTGTTAGTTGAGATGTAATTTTTGGTGTTCCTGTTGCAAATTGTTGCTGTTTGAGATGTATTTTATTGTGTCCATGCAATTTACTATATTCTTGTAATTTTTGGTGTCTTTGTAATTTTTCTGGTGTTCATGTTGTAATTTGTTTAGTGATTGAGATATAATTTATGGTGTTCATGTTTTAATTATTTTGGTAACTGAGATTTAATTTTTGGTCTTCGTGTTGTAATTTTTTTGGTGATCATTTCTTAATTTTTATTGATTAAGCTGTAATTTATGGAGGTCATGTTTTTAATTTCTGGTGATCTTTTGGAAATTTTATGGTGAATAAGATTAAATTTTTGGCAATCATAAAGTAATTTGTTGTGTTAATTTACTTTTTTGGTGATTGAGATGTAATTTAGGTGTTTTTGTTGTATTTTATTTGGGGGTAATGTTGTAAATTTTACTAATTCAAATGCAAATTTTTGTGTTGAAGTTGTAATTTTTTGATGACTGAAACGTTATTTTTGGTGTTCACGTTACAATTTTTTTGGTATTTGAGGTGTAATTTTGGTTAATGAGATGAAGTATTTGGTGTTCTTGATTCAAAATGTTCCAGATAACTTGGTTATTGTGAATCAGTGGATCGAGTTTTCCGCATGAAGGCGATATTGAGTAGACTGACTGGATAGTTGTAAGTATGCTTTGGAGAAGGAGTGTAGACACAGGCAAGATTCTACAGTCACTAAAAACAACGGATATAGTCCCATCCACAAAGGTGGCAGCAAAGCAATAGCGTAGAACTATAGATCAATTGCTGTAACGTCCCTCATCATAAAAATCTTCGAAAGAGTTCTAAGAAGCAGGACTGCAAACCATTTATTTGGATTTCCATCACTTACACAATCCAAGAAAACAAGGGTTCAGAGCAGGTCACTCCCGCCTCTCGCAACTACTGGATCACTATGATACGGTCTTGGATGCACTAGAAAACACACAGAATGCAGATGTAGTATTCACAGATTTTGCAAAAGCCTTTGATATTTGCGAACATGGTATAACAGCACACAAAATGCTTGCTAAAAGGATTACTGACAAAGTGGGCAGATGGATCTTCAACTTTTTAACCAATCGAACACATAGAGTAGTGGTAAACAGAGTTAAATCGGAAACTGCCATAGTTAAGAGCTGTTCCTCATCTTCATATCAGACATAGACAGAAATGTAAACCATAGCACCGTATCATCCTTTGTAGATGGTAGTAGAATCTGCATAATAGTGTAATCCATTGAGGTCAGGGAAAATCTCCAAGAAGATTTAAACCAAGTTTTCCATTGGGCAACGGAAAACAACATGATGCTCAATGTAGACAAATTCCAACTACCCCATTATGGAAAACTGGAGAAAATAATAGCTAGAAATGGGTATACTACAAACTCTAATCACACAATAGAGTTGAAAAATAATCTGATCCACCAGGGTGTGGTAATGTCTGAGAGATAAGAGAGAACGCAATAAGTGTCTGGCGCCCAAGACTGTTTAACAGCCTCTCACCAGCAAAAAGGAAAATTATCAATAGAACCCTGGTTGTCTTCAAGAGGGAGCTGGACAGATACCTAGAGTAAGTACTGGATCAGCCAGGCTGTGATTTGTATGCAAGACTACGTGCAGCCAGCAATAACAGCCTAGTTGATTCACTCGGAGGCCAGGTCAAGGACCGGGTCTCCCATTGGAACCAGGGAACAACTCGACGGCATTGATCCCTAGAATACCCTCCAGGTAGACTCCAGGTACTTGGAACGTGTCTTTCAGAGAGGTGAGTGAATGAGTCAGGGGAAATGATTTGGTGATTTGATGTTGATCATTACGTTAATATAATATATCTTGAGAAAAAGACTGAAGACAGAAATTAATATTTGAAAACTGGATGGATCTGTAGTTCTTGTCGAATTGAAATCTCATTGAATCTTAATGTTTTTATCATATAGGTTATGGATATTCTATGAAGATTTATTGAAAAATATATGGGATTTTAAGGGTATTGCTGTGAAGATTTATTGAAAAATATAAAGGATTTAATAGAGATTCTATGAAGATTTTAAAGGAAAACAAGAATTTTTATGCATATTTAATTAAAATATGCGGTATTCTATGAAGTTTTTAAGGACATTCTATGAACATACATGAAAAGTTATATGGAATTTAATGGGTATTTTTGTGAAGATTTATTAAAAATATAGGATTTTATGTGTCGCCTAAGAAAAAATTTAATGAGAATTTTAGGATTTTATGGGTATTTATATGAAGATTTATTGAAAATAGAGTATTTTAGGGTATTTCTGTGCTGATTTATTGGAAAAAAGATATGAAGGTTTTTATGAGCATTTCTATGACTATTTTAATGACATATAGCGATTTTATATATCATCTATCATTATTTATATATCATTATTATATATCATCATCATTATTTATTGAAAAAAATATTGGATTTTAATTATCTTCAATGAGAGAGCTATTAAAAAATATTGGACTTTAATGGTATTTCTAGAGAGATTTAGTGATAATATTGAATTTTATGAATCTTCTGTTAAGAGTTATTAAACTTGATCAAAGGGAATGGAATATATTGGTCATGAGCCAGGTGTAGCAAAGTGCAGTGGAACTCCGGTTCTCGTACAGTCCGCATATCATACAATTCGGAATTAGAACACTTTTTTTGGTGAAATTTTGGTCCAGATTTCTTACCTCCATCCGGAAATTGCACGTATCAGACGCGTCTGCCTGCCTGGTACTCCGCCATGTACGTGTCTCAGTCTGGCTCTGTCACTGGTTGAGTATTCATCTGAAACATTTCGCAATTTTTGTGCTTGTTTTCTGACTACGACTCTGTAATAAGCCGCCATGGACCCAAAGAAAGTTCCTATTGCCAGCCCTATGGTACAGAAAGTGTGAAACACAATAGAATTCAAGGAAGACACGAAAATTGCGTACGTTTAGCCGAGTTTTCCAGGATGTATGGGAAGTCGAAATCAACAAACTGTTCCATTCTTGCAAAAGAAAGTAGATATCAAGGAAGCTAAAGATGTGAAAGGGGTAAATGTGCTAACGAAACAGAGATCACAAACAATCGAGATGCGATTAAGGACATGTATGCAAAGTGGAATGAGTTGCAAACTTTTGGTGAGAAATATTACCCTGACAAAGCTGATAATAAGCCATATCTGCAACATGTTCAGTGACAATACCTTGTCCCAGAAACAGAGCTCTCTCGACAGATTTATAATGTGACAAGGGTCCAGTGCCAGTAAAAGAACAAAGAAGGGAGGTAACCTGAAGTCGTTATGAAGGGGGATTCCTCTTCCAAACAATAATCTCAATTCCTTCTCCACTCCACATTATTTATGGGAAATATTAATTCAGTTTTCGTATGTTTTGGATTTAGACTGACCTTCTGGAATGGATTAAGTACGATAACTGGAGGTCCACTGTATTTGATGGGATATGAGTGGATGCTCTCGATCTGAGGACAAGTCTTATTCATCTTAAAATCTAGTCCATGTGATTCAACATGTTGAATTAAAGGTTTGGGTGTGAAAGTTGGGGAGATTATGTGTGTTGTCTTAGGTGGTATTAGGGGGGATCATATTTTCGAGGTGTTGTATAAGTTTTACAAGTGTGTATTAATGAGCGTGCATATGTGGTGCGAGTGTGTATGAGTGTGTATAAAAGAGTATACAAATGTGTATAAGTGAGTGTATGTGTGTGAGTGGTTGGGAGTCAGTGGTCTTGGGTAGTAGGGATATGTATTGAGAACACAGTATAAAACAGTTCATTGTCTCTAAATATCTATATGAATAACTAGAAGAGTGGTCTTTTGCGTCAATATGAACAAATAATCTCGAGACTGGAGAGTGATAAAGTGCAAAAAGAATTGCGTAAGGAGACAGGAATAGTAAGGCATTAACATTAATACGATGGGGCGAGTAGGTGAGCCTCGGCATGATAGTATTATAATACCATCATGCTCAGACGTGTATAAATTTAAGAGAGGAGGGGTGGGGTAGGGGAGATTGGTTGGAGGTAGTAATGAGAAAGGGTTGGTGTGAGACAGTGAATGATGAAGAAATGTAGACAGACGGTAGAGAGATTGAGTTGGTGGGGGAGGGAGGCTTGGGTAGGTACTTTTGGTATTGAAGACACACTTTAAAAAATGGGGAGAAGAGAAGTTAGATGGTTTAGAATATGGATGTTGAAGAAGGAGTGAGGTTAGGAGAGTATTTCATCTGAGTAATGGGGAGTTAAATTTGAAAAAACAAAGATGGATGGATTGTGTAGTAAATTTATAAAAAATAATGAGAATTAATAGAATAAAAGGAAGATAAATGGAATAAACAGAAGTTAAAATTGCATGTATTTAAAGTATTTATTGATCTTTATAAAATAATGAAGTTACTAAAAATTGTATAACATTGTTTACCAGTCTTGTATACACCAAGTGTGTCTTAATTGAGAAATATTTATCCTTTGATGTATAATTAAAAGTATAAATTTAAGCTGTATACCTAAATATTTTTACCTTCTATATATGTTTTATATAGCAGTAATATTTTGAATATTTATTTATGATGATAACAGAAGTTTACAATTATCAGAGAGGTATTATGATTTTTGAAGCTGTATATTCATGAGCAAGAAAACTGCCTTTAGAAATTTATTAATAAAAATGAAGAGAGTTACATGGAATAAATAGAATATTTCAAACAAGATCTAGATGTGGAACTTTAACAGTATATTATACCAGACTCATTCAGAAAGATAAGATTAAAAGAGACGGCTGTAAACCTAACTGAAGAATGGATGATTTTACCATGTAATGTATAATAAAATTATATGCTTATTAAATATTTATTAGACAAGAAAATGTTTTACCATTCCCGGGGATGGTAAAATATCTTGAGATTTTTTTTATTAGAACTTGTAAATTCGTGAGTAACAAAAATGTATTTTAGTAATATTATTGAAAAGTGAATATATGAGAGTTTGTGTGAGTGAGAGCGTGGGAGGGTAGTTCTGGGAGCATAGTACTGTGTGGTGTGTGTGAGTGAGAGCGTGGGAGGGTAGTTCTGGGAGCATAGAACTGTGTGGTGTGTGTGAGTGAGAGCGTGGGAGGGTAGTTCTCGGAGCATAGTACTGTGTGGTGTGTGTGAGTGAGAGCGTGGGAGGGTAGTTCTCGGAGCATAGTACTGTGTGGTGTGTGTGAGTGAGAGCGTGGGAGGGTAGTTCTGGGAGCATAGAACTGTGTGGTGTGTGTGAGTGAGAGCGTGGGAGGGTAGATCTGGGAGCATATAACTGTGTGGTGTGAGTGAGAGCGTGGGAGGGTAGTTCTGGGAGCATAGAACTGTGTGGTGTGTGTGAGTGAGAGCGTGGGAGGGTAGTTCTGGGAGCATAGAACTGGGTGGTGTGTGTGAGTGAGAGCGTGGGAGGGTAGTTCTGGGAGCATAGTACTGTGTGGTGTGTGTGAGAGCGTGGGAGGGTAGTTCTGGGAGCATAGAACTGTGTGGTGTGTGTGAGAGCGTGGGAGGGTAGTTCTGGGAGCATATAACTGTGTGGTGTGAGTGAGAGCGTGGGAGGGTAGTTCTGGGAGCATAGAACTGTGTGGTGTGTGTGAGAGCGTGGGAGGGTAGTTCTGGGAGCATAGAACTTGGTGGTGTGTGTGAGTGAGAGCGTGGGAGGGTAGTTCTGGGAGCATAGAACTGTGTGGTGTGTGTGAGAGCGTGGGAGGGTAGTTCTGGGAGCATAGAACTGGGTGGTGTGTGTGAGTGAGAGCGTGGGAGGGTAGTTCTGGGAGCATAGAACTGTGTGGTGTGTGTGAGTGAGAGCGTGGGAGGGTAGTTCTGGGAGCATAGAACTGTGTGGTGTCTGTGAGTGAGAGCGTGGGAGGGTAGTTCTGGGAGCATAGAACTGTGTGGTGTGTGTGAGTGAGAGCGTGGGAGGGTAGTTCTGGGAGCATAGAACTGTGTGGTGTGCGTGAGTGAGAGCGTGGGAGGGTAGTTCTGGGAGCATAGAACTATGTGGTGTGTGTGAGTGAGAGCGTGGGAGGGTAGTTCTGGGAGCATAGAACTGTGTGGTGTGTGTGAGTGAGAGCGTGGGAGGGTAGTTCTGGGAGCATAGAACTGTGTGGTGTGTGTGAGTGAGAGCGTGGGAGGGTAGATCTGGGAGCATATAACTGTGTGGTTTGAGTGAGAGCGTGGGAGGGTAGTTCTGGGAGCATAGAACTGTGTGGTGTGTGTGAGTGAGAGCGTGGGAGGGTAGTTCTGGGAGTATAGAACTGGGTGGTGTGTGTGAGTGAGAGCGTGGGAGGGTAGTTCTGGGAGCATAGTACTGTGTGGTGTGTGTGAGAGCGTGGGAGGGTAGTTCTGGGAGCATAGAACTGTGTGGTGTGTGTGAGAGCGTGGGAGGGTAGTTCTGGGAGCATAGAACTGTGTGGTGTGTGTGAGTGAGAGCGTGGGAGGGTAGTTCTGGGAGCATATAACTGTGTGGTGTGAGTGAGAGCGTGGGAGGGTAGTTCTGGGAGCATAGAACTGTGTGGTGTGTGTGAGAGCGTGGGAGGGTAGTTCTGGGAGCATAGAACTTGGTGGTGTGTGTGAGTGAGAGCGTGGGAGGGTAGTTCTGGGAGCATAGAACTGTGTGGTGTGTGTGAGAGCGTGGGAGGGTAGGTCTGGGAGCATAGAACTGTGTGGTTTGTGTGAGTGAGAGCGTGGGAGGGTAGTTCTGGGAGCATAGAACTGTGTGGTGTGTGTGAGTGAGAGCGTGGGAGGGTAGTTCTGGGAGCATAGAACTGTGTGGTGTCTGTGAGTGAGAGCGTGGGAGGGTAGTTCTGGGAGCATAGAACTGTGTGGTGTGTGTGAGTGAGAGCGTGGGAGGGTAGTTCTGGGAGCATAGAACTGTGTGGTGTGCGTGAGTGAGAGCGTGGGAGGGTAGTTCTGGGAGCATAGAACTATGTGGTGTGTGTGAGTGAGAGCGTGGGAGGGTAGTTCTGGGAGCATAGAACTGTGTGGTGTGTGTGAGTGAGAGCGTGGGAGGGTAGTTCTGGGAGCATAGAACTGTGTGGTGTGTGTGAGTGAGAGCGTGGGAGGGTAGATCTGGGAGCATATAACTGTGTGGTGTGAGTGAGCGTGGGAGGGTAGTTCTGGGAGCATAGAACTGTGTGGTGTGTGTGAGTGAGAGCGTGGGAGGGTAGTTCTGGGAGTATAGAACTGGGTGGTGTGTGTGAGTGAGAGCGTGGGAGGGTAGTTCTGGGAGCATAGTACTGTGTGGTGTGTGTGAGAGCGTGGGAGGGTAGTTCTGGGAGCATAGAACTGTGTGGTGTGTGTGAGAGCGTGGGAGGGTAGTTCTGGGAGCATAGAACTGTGTGGTGTGTGTGAGTGAGAGCGTGGGAGGGTAGTTCTGGGAGCATATAACTGTGTGGTGTGAGTGAGAGCGTGGGAGGGTAGTTCTGGGAGCATAGAACTGTGTGGTGTGTGTGAGAGCGTGGGAGGGTAGTTCTGGGAGCATAGAACTTGGTGGTGTGTGTGAGTGAGAGCGTGGGAGGGTAGTTCTGGGAGCATAGAACTGTGTGGTGTGTGTGAGAGCGTGGGAGGGTAGTTCTGGGAGCATAGAACTGGGTGGTGTGTGTGAGTGAGAGCGTGGGAGGGTAGTTCTGGGAGCATAGAACTGTGTGGTGTGTGTGAGTGAGAGCGTGGGAGGGTAGTTCTGGGAGCATAGAACTGTGTGGTGTCTGTGAGTGAGAGCGTGGGAGGGTAGTTCTGGGAGCATAGAACTGTGTGGTGTGTGTGAGTGAGAGCGTGGGAGGGTAGTTCTGGGAGCATAGAACTGTGTGGTGTGCGTGAGTGAGAGCGTGGGAGGGTAGTTCTGGGAGCATAGAACTATGTGGTGTGTGTGAGTGAGAGCGTGGGAGGGTAGTTCTGGGAGCATAGAACTGTGTGGTGTGTGTGAGTGAGAGCGTGGGAGGGTAGTTCTGGGAGCATAGAACTGTGTGGTGTGTGTGAGTGAGAGCGTGGGAGGGTAGTTCTGAGAGCATAGAACTGTGTGGTGTGTGTGAGTGAGAGCGTGGGAGGGTAGTTCTGGGAGCATAGAACTGTGTGGTGTGTTTGAGTGAGAGCGTGGGAGGGTAGTTCTGGGAGCATAGAACTGTGTGGTGTGTGTGAGTGAGAGCGTGGCAGGGTAGTTCTGGGAGCATAGAACTGTGTGGTGTGTGTGAGTGAGAGCGTGGGAGGGTAGTTCTGGAAGCATAGAACTGTGTGGTGTGTGTGAGTGAGAGCATGGGAGGGTAGTTCTGGGAGCATAGAAGGTGGTGAAAATCTCAGGTAATGTATCACTCAGTCTAACCGCCATCTTGACAATCACAGTGCACCTAAGTTGTTAGCCGAGGTGTGACAGCACCACTTCACACCACTGCAGCCAGGTAACTGACAAGGGCGCTCGCCTACAAACAGCAGAGGGGTGTAGAGCACTACCGCACTCTACCGTGGTCAGGCAGCGAATGTGTCACCCTCCTGTTTTCAGTGCAGAATGCAGGAAGTTATACGTGGCCTAAAGGGCGTCAGGTGTTTTATTGATGACCTGGTTATTTTTAGCGACTGTTGGACAGAGCATGTGAGACAGCTTTGAAAGTTTTTCTCCAGGCTCACTGGTGCTCAGCTCACAGTTAATTTGGCAAAGATTGTTTTCGGACAAGCCCAGGTAACTTTTCTAGGACATGTTATTGGCCAGGGGAAAGTGGCCCCATTGAATGCCAAGGTGGAGGCTATAGACAATTATCCTGTACCAAACAACTGAAAGGAGGTTATGCGTTTTGTGGGCATGGTAACATTTTATATAAAGTTGTGTCCAAATTTTTCAAAGGTGATCTCTCCACTCACTGACCTGACTAGCCCCAAGCGTACATTTGTGTGGGATATGATGCATCAGAGGGCATTTGAACATGTAAAAGCTCTGCTTACTAGTGCTACTGTGCTGGCAAGTTGTGGCATGCAAAGAGTACGTAACCTTTATTCGGCGCATGTACACACCCTCATTTACAGGCTATCTCCCCCAACCAGCGAACCAGGTTGCTAAGAGTTGATGATGGGGCCCCGTCGTTCAACTAGTGACCAGGTTCTAGCCAATAAGAAGATGGTTTTGGCAATCGCAGAGGTTATGTGGGTACCGCTCTCCTGTCTGCCCTTGTCATTCCCATTCTAGAGCTGGTTGAAGCACGGTCTGCTATCTTGTGGCTTCTATTTCTGCCTTGCTTACCGTGGAGTGCACTATACTTATCACTGTACATAGTGTACATATTGCTGTTATAAATTGGTGAAGGATAATATAAGTCTAAACTTTTTCTGCTGTGTTTATTTTGCTCCCATTACACCCGGAATAACAGGCCATTTGGAATCCTGGGTTGTAATATATGTAGCCTGTCCGAGAGCTGGAGCTGGACTTAGAGAAACGGTTGAGCTTAGGGTGAAGCTCGTAGCAGGAACATTGTGCAGCTTGCTGTCTGGCTTTGCTTTACGAATTTTGCGTGTCAGTTGCTTTATGATCAGCCTTGGTATTGTGTGATCGTTCAACAGCTCGCTACTAGCTTGTTCGGTGTGCTCGCTTCGCTACGGTCAATCTTCTAGAACAGTGTAGCTGTCTGGCATTGCTTTACAAATTTTGCGTGTCAGTTGTTACTAGCCTGTTCGGTGTGGAGAATTTTGCAGTCTCCTTTGCTTGTATGCGTATTCTGCAATCGTACTGTGCATAGCTAAGCGTGTTCTGCAAATTAACGTGTTACGTTGGGGTATTCTGCAATCTTACTGTGCATAGCGAATAACTTATGCCACCTAGACGAGTCAGACGTCTGGTGTCGGCATATACTTTGCATAACCTACCTAAATTGTCCCTTCAGCGTTGTTGGCAAATTGCTTGTTCCATTGGCATTGCATACAAACGCACTCTCACAGCTGCGCTACTGCGTTCACTGATTGCTGACAAACTTATAGAAGAAGAGATGGCATATCAGACTCCTCCCTCTACGGGAGCTAGGGCAAAAACTCCTATGTTCTCGCAGGAGGAAGATGATACACCTACGGAGCAAAATGGTCAGTATAGTGCAGCTGGGTTGTCTCAGGGTGAATCAGCGTCGTTGGCACTTGAGCTTGCAAAAATCAATCTTGAGCAAACTAGGGAACAGAGAGCATTCACAAGGGAAGAATATGATAGGGAAAGAGAAAGGAGGAAGTTTTCGCATTCTGTAAATAATTTTAGTTTACAGAAAGCAGTACAGTTTGTTCCCCGCTTCAATGAGGCCGAGCCAGAGCAATTTTTCGAAAGCTTCGAAAATCAGGCTCGAGCCTTAAGGTGGCCGGAACAGCATTGGGAATCGTTGGTTCATACAGCATTATTGGGTAAGGCACAGGAATTTACGTCAGTATTAAATGACGCTAAATTTTCTGATTATCAAGTAGTGAAGACCACAGTGTTGGGAGCATATACATGTATCCCAGCCAAATACAAACGAAATTTTAAGTTGGGCAGATGACAGCTTGGTCAATCCCTAGTGGACTTTGTGAGACAGCAAACCAAAGCTTTTACCAGCTGGTATAAAGCAAGTGGTGTCTCTACCTTTGAGGAGCTGGTGCAGCTTATTCTGATTGATAACCTGCTGGAGTCTGTGGGACCAGAGGTTCGAGTCTTTCTGCAGGATCGTGACTTATCCACTGCATTGGAGGCAGCCAGGTTGGCTGATACCTTCGAAACTAACCGCTCCTTGTCCGAGCGGTCCCGTCTCTCTTTTCAACAGCCTGGCATGAGCAGAGATCGTCAACCTTGGAGAATGAAGTGCCAGCCGGAGGGAGAACGTCTACGTCAGCCAACTAAGTCACCTGGTGAGCCACGCTTCTCAACATATGGTCCACCTGCGGAGAGGCAAACTACTCATGGTACATCTCGACAACAGTATCCAGAGAGACACCAGCAAGAACGACACCATTTGCAACGTCAACAGGGAGTAAAAGGCAAGCCTGTCGTCTGCTTCAGGTGCAATAAAGTAGGTCACATCAGTCCCAAGTGCCCCCATAAACCCCAACCCATTGGGAAAATCTCTAATATCCCTAGTAACATGTCCCCTAGAGAAGTAGAAAAAGGTATGGCCCCTTATTATTGCAAAAGTCTTATTTCCCTTCAGGAAAACTCAGAAACAATTAAAGTAAAGACCTTTAGAGATACTGGAGCATATTGCTCACTTGTAAGAGAAGGAATATTACCCCTTTCAGAGAATACTTCTTTGAATTCCTCTGTTTTATTGGAAGCATTTGGAGGAGCTATATATTCTGTTCCTTTGCATAAAATTTATGTACAGTGCAAATATTACACTGGGTACTTGACTGTAGGTGTCTCAAAAGGATTCCCCATGAAAGATGCCATGTTATTACTGGGTAATAACATTACTACTGTTAGTTCGTGTCCTGAACCTATAATGATTAATTCTGCTCCGGTGTTGGCCATAACTCGGGCAACATCCCAAGGGTTGTCTGGAGAGAATGTTGACCTATCCTTGGACGACTCCGATCTCGGAATAGCCACGTTGTTTTATGAGGCACACCGGCCAGAGCCTCGTAAATCAAGTGAAAGGACCCCGATCAAGCTTTCCTATTCCCAGGTTGCAGGATTGCCAGATGTCTCTGTTTCCATGCCCGAGGGACTGTCCTTCCGGGAGGAACAACGAAAGGACCCTTCTTTAAAATTCGCTTTTGAGGCAGCCATGGGTAAATCCTCTTTGGGTCATCCGGTCAGGTATGAAGTTAAAAACAATTATTTGATCTGCACTGAGACTGGTAAGGAGATAGAGGGCCGGCAATTGTTTAACAGGCTAGTGGTTCCAACCAAGTATAGACCTCAAATATTAAATATAGCTCATAATACGTCATTAGGAGGTCACTTAGGAATTACAAAAACCTTGTATAGACTCACAAAAGAATTTTATTGGCCAAAATTAAAGAAAGATGTGAAGAATCAGATTAGGTGTTGCCGAGAATGTCAGCAAGTTGGGAAACCTGGACATTCCATTAAACCTGCACCTCTCCAACCTATACCTGCTGATGGAGAACCTTTTGCAGATTTAATTAATTATAGATTGTGTAGGTCCACTACCTAGGTCAAAGTCTGGAAATCAGTATTTATTTACGATTATGGATAAAGTAACCAGATACCCTGAAGCAATTCCCATGCGTAGTATTAATACTAAAGCTATTCTCAAAGCTTTAACCAAATTCATTTCTTGTTTTGGCATTCCTAAAACTATTCAAAGTGATCAAGGTACTAACTTTACTGCCAAAGCATTTAGGGAAGTATTAACTAGGTTAGGGATAATTCACAACTTATCCACTGCCTATCATCCTCAGTCCCAAGGCGCCTTGGAAAGATTCCATCAGACATTAAAAACAATGATGAGAAGTTTTTGCATGCACTTTCCTACAGACTGGGATGAATCACTACCTTTGTTGCTGTTCTCAGTACGAGAGACTGTGCAAGAGTCTACAGGGTCTAGTCCGTTTGAGCTGATCTTTGGGCACAATGTACGAGGTCCTCTTCGGGTGCTCAAAGAAGGATGGATGGGAGAAGACGTTAGCTCAACACTCTACAACCCGTCTTCAAGGTTGCAGGTGGCACGTCAGTTAGCCAAGGCTAACCTAAAGACAGCTCAAAGTAAGATGAAACAGAGGTATGACAGAAGTGCACAATTCCGCTCCTTCCATCCAGGAGACAAGGTGTTGGTGCAAGAACCTATACCTGGCCACACCTTGAAAGCTAGATTTACGGGACCTATGCAGATTGTAAGTAGATTATCTGATGTAAATTATGTGGTAGCTCCCATTGATAAGACCTCAAAATCTAAAACTTACCACATTAATCAATTAAAATACTTCCATACACCAGATAAAGTCCCAGTAATGACTCTGTCCTCTACCTCTGAGGACGACTCTGACTCTTTGCACTCTATCTCTGAAATTAATATTAAACTTTCAAATTCTGTCCTCCTCAAGGATCCTAGCCCTTTAAAGGATGGATTATCTGAAATGCAAGCAACAAATTTAACTGAGCTTCTACAGTCATATCCTAATATTTTTTCGAATGTGCCGAAAAAATGTACGTTAGGTTATCATGATGTAGATGTGGGAAACTCTAAACCAATTAAACTCTCCCCCTACAGAGGTAATCCTGAAAAACAAAGACTACTTCAGCAGGAAGTAGAATTTTTGTTAAAGCATGGTTTAGTGGAGGAGTCATCTAGTCCATGGGCTTCACCGTGCATCCTTGTGAAGAAGGCTGATGGAGGGTTTCGTATGTGTACAGACTACCGTAAGGTGAACGAGGTCACCATTACAGATGCTTACCCTCTTCCTCGTCTGGATGACGTAATTGACTTTGTGGGTAAGGCTACTTTTGTGTCCAAATTAGATCTCCTTAAAGGCTACTATCAGGTACCTTTGACAGATAAGGCGAAGGAAATCTCTGCCTTCGTAATTCCAGGAGGTCATTATCAATACACAGTTACCCCCTTCGGAATGAAAAATTCCCCCTCTTCATTCCAGAAACTTATCCATCAGGCTATTAAAGGACTTGAAGGCACGGCAGCGTACCTAGATGATATTGTTGTGGTGTCTGATACTTGGGATCAACACCTACTTAGACTTGAGGCTCTTTTTGAGACCTTTAAGAGTTCCCATTTAACAGTTAATTTATCTAAATCTTTCTTTGGCCAGGCCACTGTCACTTTTCTAGGCCATGAAGTAGGTAGTGGTAAAGTTGCACCTAAACTTGCTAAAGTTCTTTCTATTAAAGATTATCCAGTTCCTCATGATAGGAAATCTCTTCAACGTTTCCTAGGCATGATAGGATTTTACAGAAGGTTCTGTAAGAATTTCTCAGATATTGTAGCCCCTCTTACCTGTCTTACCAGTCATAAAGTTCCCTTTAATTGGACGTCAGACTCTAACACTGCTTTTAATAAAGCAAAAAGATTATTGTGTACTGCACCCATTCTCTTGTCTCCAGACTTCTCCAAACCTTTTTCATTACAGGTTGATGCTTGTGAGTCTGGGGTTGGGGCAGTACTATTACAAATCGGGAACAAGGAGTTGTAGCATCCTTTCAGCCAAGTTCCAGCCACATCAGAGGGCTTATTCTACCATTGAAAAAGAAGCCCTCGTGCTGGTACTGGCTTTGGAGCATTTCGATGTTTATGTGGGCCAGACATCGCAGGTGGTCACAATCTACAGTGATCACAATCCTCTAGTATATCTCCAAGCCATGAAAAACCACAACACAAGGCTTATGCGCTGGACGCTAAGGCTGCAGCCATATAATATTTCAATTAAATATATTGCCGGCAAAGAAAATATGTTGGCAGACTCTTTATCTAGAGTATAATATTTTTAGGTTAGGATGTTATTTGTGGTAACCCCTTTTCAAGCTCTTTTTTTTATCCCCTGGTGTGGGTTTTTTTTTTAGTAAGGTAATGCAGGCTACCGTCCGCCAGTATCTTGGACCTATGCTAGCCTGTCTGACTGCTGTCTCACTCTAAGTTTAGGGTTTGGCTTTTGATCACGAGAAAAGCTGAGCTCTATCTAAGAGTTGGATGGTGGAGAGGAAAGGCGGTCCCATTATTTTGTGCCATGGCGGCACGGTTACTACTGGGAGGTGGCAGCCTAATCCTGAGCCTTCTCGGGGTGGGGGTGTGGCATGCAAAGAGTACGTAACCTTCATTCGGCGCATGTACACACCCTCATTTACAGGCTATCTCCCCCAACCAGCGAACCAGGTTGCTAAGAGTTGATGATGGGGCCCCGTCGTTCAACTAGTGACCAGGTTCTAGCCAATAAGAAGATGGTTTTGGCAATCGCAGAGGTTATGTGGGTACCGCTCTCCTGTCTGCTCTTGTCATTCCCATTCTAGAGCTGGTTGAAGCACGGTGTGCTATCTTGTGGCTTCTATTTCTGCCTTGCTTACCGTGGAGTGCACTATACTTATCACTGTACATAGTGTACATATTGCTGTTATAAATTGGTGAAGGATAATATAAGTAAACTTTTTCTGCTGTGTTTATTTTGCTCCCATTACACCCGGAATAACAGGCCATTTGGAATCCTGGGTTGTAATACAAGTCCTAATTTCACAGTGGTGTTGGGGCTGTATTACTGCAAGAAGTAGCCAGTCAGCTTCTTTTCAGCAAAACTGAAGAAACACCAGCAGCACTATGCCACCATAGAAAAGGAGGCTCTTGCTCTAGTGTTGGCAGTGCAACATTTTGAGATGTATATATCATCATCAGTTCACTCTATAACTGAGTATAGTGACCATAATCCTTTACGTTTCCTTCACTTAATGAGGCACCACAATCAGATTCTTACGAGATGGGCCTTGTTTCTCCAACCTCTTAATCTTGTGATTCATTATGTGAAAGGAGCGGAGAATGTGGTTGCTGATGCCTTGTCTCATGTTTAAAGTGCACGATGTACTGTATAGATCACTTATCTATTCTTACTTTGCAGTGATTTGCGGTAGACGAGTAGATGGAACCCTGGACCATCCAAAGGAGAAGGGCAGGTTGAGCTGGAGCTGGAGGTATCAGGATTCCTTAGTGTGTGTGTGTTTTGGGGGTAGTCACATCAAGTGCTATACCAAGGTAAGGTATGCTACGTTTTTTAGGTGTTGGCTGGGATGCCTCGCCTCTGTTTTATGTTGGTATAGGGACTGTTGGAAATAACGTTTCAGGGAATGTGGGGCTGGCGGTGATGCCCTCCACTGTTTGGGTCATGTCTCTTGATCCAAGGTGTTTTGCTTCTCCAGGACTCTTTTTAATTTTTCCTTTTTGGATCACCGCTGGGGTGACTCCAGGGCCCTTGGAATAACATGTAGGTGTCGGCCTGGGATGTCTACCTTTCGGGGGTCTTTAGTGATGACTCCAGGGTTTTACGGCCACAGTCGCACCAACACAATTTACGTGACTATCCACCCGTTGTTGTTTTCGGGGCCTGATATTTTTCCCCCTTCCTGTGCTCTCCTGATTCTCGCAGAGGTGTGTCATGGGGAACCAGTTTTGCTTACTAAATATTGCTGTGAGATGGGAGTGATAATGTGTTGTTGCTTTCTAAGCAGAATTTAACATGTAAAATCTGTTTTTCTTTTCTTTGAACTCCTCCTGGAAAATGTACTGCTTAATTTTTTTTTTTTTTTTGGTGTCACATATAGTTTGGTCTGTCTTTCAACATACTGAGCTTTGGTGTTACTTCATAAAACGGCACTTCTCAGGGCATTTATGTACAAAGTTAACTTGCTAGTTTATAAAGTTGCTTGATGTAATTTAGGTAAAATGCATCAACGGCAGTGCCTTGCCAGCACTGTCCAGTGATGGTGCCTTTTCCTAACACAACTGTCTGAAAGCATGGCTGTGGGCTCGTTTGGCATGGAACTTGATCACTTATGTTCCGCAAGTCTCACATGTCCGCAGTCTAGTACCTAAGTTTGTTAATATTGCATATTTGTAGTACCAAAAGACTGTGATTGTATAGTGGTCATTCCACAGTTATCATTTTGTCCATTGCCTCAGACCTTAATGTGGGATTTATTTTCTTTCCTTTTTCTTTTGCCTAGCAGTGTCCATCGGGATTCCACTAGCAGAGTGAGACCTATGGTCTGGGGGTGAGGGTGTTATGCAGGGTTCTGCATGACATTGTAATGTATATACAGTAGAGAAGGGTACCATAATAATATGAATGTTATAATTGTAAAGCATAATTTTGTAATTCATAATGTGCATTTGGGGTACTGTAAAGTACCCTAATGTAAATTATAAAGAAATCCTGCCAGGGATTTATTTTCCAACTGTGTTTGGGGGTGAGTGGATAAGCCTGGGGGAAAGATTCGCGATGTTCGCATGGCATGGAGTCTGGCGTCTGAGATGCCGTGTATTAAGCTAAGTTTTGTAGTAGTGTACTCCTTTTGTTTAGCTAACTCAAGCCATAGGCTCTTCTATGGCTTACCTGTATGCTCACCTAGGCTCTGACATGGTCAGGTTGCTGTGGGATGGGTGAGGAAATAAGAAATGGGGTTGGTATTGGAGTAGTGAAGGCCTGGCACTGACTAAGCCAAGTGTTATGGTTGCTGGACCGCCAGCCGCCTGCTTCTTGTGCCCATTATTTGGGCGTTTAGGATAGGAGATACATGAAGGTGTTTTCTAGAGTGTGTATATAGTGTTATGTTATTTTCCTAACTAGAAGTTTTGCCTGCCCTCGGTTAAGCAACCCACTGAAGTAACAAATACTGGTTGAGAGCTTTCTGTTTTGACTGTGATAGCCCTGGGTGGCCAATTTATGCCTTAGTGGTGTGTAACTTTTACCTTTGCCCTTAGACAAGGCTCTAGCCCCCAGGTATCCCACTTTTCTGCATAAGAGAAGGGTAAATTATTTTAATGTCCGGTGTAATGGGGAACCCATTACTTCAGTTTCCTCAGTAAAATATCTCGGAATCCCCTTTGACACATGCATGTCAGGAGAATTAGTAGGGAACAGCATAGTAAAGAGAGCGAATGCCAGACTGAAGTTCCTCTACAGACAAGCACTGTGTCTACCTTCTGAGGCTTGCAGGACCCTATGCCTAGCCCTTATACAGTGTCATATGGACTAGACTTGCTCTTCATGGTGCTCTGCCTTTATGGTATAATAATAAGGTATTAAAAGGACCCCAAAGGAAATAAGTCACTTTGACTTTTCAGGGTTATCCTAGGTTCTTACACATATCCAGCTGTGTATGATAATCGATGTATCTGTATTTGTGTATACATGCATAAACTTACTTATTCACTATGGCATCTCCTTTCCCAATATCACTGCGCGGTCGCTACACACTCTCCTTCGTACTAAGTTTATCGAATGGTCAGATCAGCATCACATTTTAATTCACAATTATTATATAATTCATACATACACATACTGAATTTATGAAAATTACATTAAAGAAAATTCCACAGGAGTAACCCTGGTATCATTGATCCCATCTGGAACAGTATTTGTGGTGATGGACATATTTATTATGTGTGCAATGGAAATTGGCAATTCAGAGGCACCATCTTTTAATTAAGAACTTAGCTGGGATGTTAAATGGACC
Source organism: Cherax quadricarinatus (assembly GCF_038502225.1). Taxonomy (NCBI): domain Eukaryota; kingdom Metazoa; phylum Arthropoda; class Malacostraca; order Decapoda; family Parastacidae; genus Cherax; species Cherax quadricarinatus. The sequence goes on from NW_027196402.1 coordinate 54,069, forward strand.
AAGTCACTATTTTGGGTAACAGTGACCTCGCGTTGACATGAATAAAGTGAAAATATAGGATTTTATGAATGTTCTATGAAGATTTATTGAATTTGATCAAATGAAATGAAATATGTTATGAGCCATGTGTAGTATGGTATTTGATGGGATATGAGTGGATGCTCTCGATCTGAGGAGTTGAAGTTAGCTGGTGTTGTGTTAGTAGAAGAAGGTTTTAGGGTTCTTGATTCGATGAGTAGGAATTCGGTTGTCATGTGGTTATGTAGCAGTGATAGTGTGAGGGATAGGAAAGGGATTTTGTGTTTTGAGGTGTTTGAGATAGATAAAGAACTTTGGGAGTGGTCTTATACGTCTTAGGAACTAGTTCATATGATTCAACGTGATGAATCTGGGTTAGGCTCTGAGGGATGGAGATGATGGGTTTGTGGTCTTAGGTCCTAAGGGGTTGGATCTTGTTTTCCAGGTGTGTAAGTGTTTATGAATGTGAATGTATATAAGTATTGGGAGTGTATATGAGTGTATATAAGTGTGTAAAAATTAATGTATGTAAGTGAGATAAATGAGTATATATGGGTGTGTGTGATGGGTAGTGTGTGTGGTCTTGGGTGGTAGTGATATGTACTGAGAGTTAAGTATAAAACAGTTCAGTGTCTCTAAATATCTATACACATAACCAGGAGAGTGATCTTGTACGTCATATGCACAAATTACCTTGAAAATAGTAAGTCACTTTCGTAGTTACCCTCTAAATATCCGTATGAATAAATGAAATAAGTATGATAATTGTTTGATTCATCCCTATTATCACTCCACCAAGTGAGGAGGAACTTACTGCAGGTGGAATGTAAAATTTAGTATATTTTAAAGTAAATAGAAGAGTTTTTAAGGAATGAATAGAAGAAATTTTACTTTAAGAGTTATGAAATTATAGACTGGAGTGATAATATGAAAAAAAAGAAGTGTAAGTGAACAGGAAAAGGAGAGAAAGGAGAGAAATAATAATAATGATGACGATGACGATGATGACGATGACAACGATGACAACAGCAACAGTAATAATAATAATAATAATAATAATAATAATAATATTAATAATAATAATAATAATAATAGTAATAATAATAGTAATAATAACCTGAATTTCTACAAGTACATGCACAACGTATACAGACTTAGCTGACATCAATGACCAACAACTATATAGAAAGCCCTTTGTTATGCAAAGCTTCTCCGGCAAATTAGGTCAATTTTGTCCCCAGGATGTCACCCACACCAGTCAGCTAACAATCAGGTACCTATTTTACTGATAGGTGAACAGCGACAGCACGTGTCTTAGGGAAATAAGTCTTTATATTTCCACCTGTACCGGAGATCGAACCAAGGACCTCAGTGTGTGAGCTGACTGAGCTTCGGGGGGGAGGGGGTAAATGGAGTACAACAACACCTGGGGCATGCAGGTGAGCCCCGGCTTGTTTGAGAATGATGATATTATGTGACTGAATGAGTTACAGGTAAGTCAGACATCAGAGGGAGGAGAGGGAGGGTAGGGGAGACTGGTTGGAGGTATTAATGTGAGAGGGTTGATGTGAGAGAGGAGATGATGAGATAGAGAAGGTAAGGGAGACTGAGTAGGTGAGTGAGGGAGGCTTGTGCTGGTATTGTTGGTAATAAAGTCACACTCTCAATAAGAGAGAGAATGGAAGTTAGTTGGTTCAGGATATGAAGGTTGGTGACGGAGTGAAGTTGACAAAGTTCTTGATCCCAACAATGCAGGATGGGGGGGTTAGGTTGGAAGAAAAGATAGATGCTTTATTTAGTAAATTTATGGAGAAAAATAACAGAATTAATAGAATAAAAGGAAGATAAATGGAATAAATAAAAGTTAAAATTGTAAGTCTTATAAAATGTTGAAGAGTAAAAGTTGTATAACATTGTTTACCAGTCATGAATACAAGAAATATATTTCTCATGTTAGAAATGTTTACTATGTGATGTATAATTAAATGTATAAATTTAAGCTGTATACCTAAAAGTTTTTACCTTGTATATACGTTGGTATGAAAATAAAATTGTATGTTTTATGTATTTCGAAATGTTACTAACTTTAACTGGAAGACCTTTTGATGATGATAAAAGTAGCATAACATTCTCAGAGTGGTATTTTGATTATTAGTAGTTGTGTATTTATGACTAAGAAACTGTATTAATTGTAGTAATTTTATATTAAAAAATGAAGAGAATTAGCTATGTGGAATAAACAGAAGATTTTAAATAAATTAGATGTGGAACTTTAAGAAGATATATCGGATTCATTCAGAAAGTTATGGGTAAAAGAGAAGGATGTTGTAGACTTTATTAGAAATATTTTACTGGTATTCTTGAAGAATTTATGATTTTACAATGTAATGTCTACTAAAGTTGTATTTCTTATTAAATATATTCAAGAAAATGTTTTACTATTTCTAGGGATGATAATATATCTTGAGATACTTTTATAGAACTTGTGTAGTCATGAGTAAGAAAAATATATTTATTTTAGTTATTTACTAGAAAACTGAATATAGGAGAGTTTGTGTTAGTGAGAGTGTGAGATGGTAGTTCTGGGAGCTTAGAGCAGTGGTGGTAAAAATCACAGGTAATGCATCACATATTACAACATTACTTGTGATGAGGAGAGAGGGAGGAAATAAGTGAATACACTTTATAACAAAATGTAATGGTGGAGGAAGTGATGGATAGGGGTTGTGAGTTAGTGGAGAGGGGATAGAGAGAGGTGAGGTGAGGGGGTGATGGTAGGGGTGAGGCTTGGTCTTAGGTGGAATCTTGATCCGAGGATCAAGATTCCACCCAGATGTAGGATGAGGGAGAGGTAACGGGGAAATTGGGTATGGGAGGAAGATGAGGGGATATGAGGGGGACATTGAAATGAGAGTGTAGGGGAGATGAAGGTTGAACGGGACGTGAGGGGAAGACATGGTAAGGCAAATGGAACAATATTAGTCATGGTCCGGGATTTTGAGCCCCAAAAATCACACCTTACTGTGACCCCCAAAATGCCCTCAGGCAAAATACACTCATACTGAAGAATACCACATTACTTATTACTGCTAATCATTTAATATCCCCTTAATTGTTCTGTGGTTAATAGATATTATGTGAAGCTGAGTTACTTTCTCAAGGAATTTTACATTAAGTGTTCGAGCACAAGACACAATGAAATGTGAAATAATCTTCCAAGAGCATTGCAGAGTTATAGAAGGTTAGTTAAATGTTGTAAAGGACGTTGTTCAAGTTGTTTATGATGAGGATGGCAGGAAAGAAGAGAAACATATTGAATGTAATGAATGAAAAGTAGTTTCCCAAAGTTAGAGGATGAATTTGAAGAAGGTTGAACCAAGGTTAGAGAAAAAAGTGTGTAGTTTCAGATAAGAAGACAGGCATGACAAACGCCTCAGCAGGTACGAAAAAAGTGACATTCTTGGTGATGGCGATTCTCAGATTTGGTATACGCACCGAGCCTTCTGTAATAATAATGATAAGAAGGCGAGACAGAATGTGTTTAACTGTGGGTGACGAAGTGAACAGGTTATATAAATACATCATCTTCTCAGTGCAGGAGGTAATGGTGGGAAATGCAAATATGAAGATTTGCTGGCTAATTACATTGATCTAATTATGTCAAAGGAAAGGATCCTGTTCGTATGCAGCGCTTTCCCAAAAGGGAAAGTGTGCAGTGAATGCATGTCTAAGACAATTGGGGATAAATATCTCAGACACATCTTGAAAACATTCAGTTTCCACCATACTTCATCTCAGAGTGGCAAACCTGCCCTCCACTTTATCAGACAGCAAAAACATACGTAAGAGAACTTGCACCTTGTGCATAATCTTTCCGGTCAGTAATGTGGTCAGCAAAATTTCTCCAACACTCATTATCACCAATATTAGACTAACATTTATTTCCGAAGGTACCTTTAAATACCTGGCCAGACTAAAACCAGTCAGCTCCTTAGAAATCAATGTTGGTTAGTTCAGAATCCCTTGTTAGGGATGCGTTGAGATGGAATGCAGAAACAAGCAAGAATTTAGACCAACCTGTTAAGGAACACAGAAACACCTGTAACCTTCAATTGTAAGATAGAAAGAAGCAGATGTATTGAGGAAAAAATGATGTTTTATAATTCCTATATCTATAGGTTCAAAATGCATAATTTTCCCATAAAAATACATTACTCAAGCTGTATTAGACCGTAAGAACATAAGAAAGAAGGAATACTGCAGCAGGCCTACTGGCCGATGCGAGGCAGGTCCATGTCACCCCCAGCTTAGTCCAATGATCCATCCAGTCAGGTCACATCCACTTAAGAAAGGAGCACGGCATCAGACCCAGTAGCACAAGCTAGTCTGGTCCAATGCACACACACCCAAACCACTCATGTATTTGCCTAACCTATTTTTAAAGCTACACAACGTTTTAGCTTATATGATGGTACTCGGGAGTTTGTTCAACTCATCCACAACTCTATTACCAAACCAGTGCTTTTCTACATCCTACCTGAATCTGAATTTTTCAAACTTGAATCCAGTGATGCTACCCATGTCTTGGCTAGATATTTTCAGCATGCTATTTACATCCATTTTATTTAATCTTGGTTTCTATTTATACACTTCAATAATATCCCTCCAATTTCTACGCCTTTCTAGAGAGTGCAAATTTAGGGCCCACAGTCAATTCTAATAGGGAAGATTTCTGATACATGGAATAAAAATTGTCATCCTCCTCTGTACGTTTTCCAGAGCATTTATACAAATTCAGTAATACGGTGACCAGAACTGTGCAGCATAATCTAAATAAGCCCTAACCAAGGATATACAGAGTTGAAGTACAACCTGAGGACTTCTCTCTTCTTGATATGAAGCCAAGGTTTATTGAGAACACTTGTGCACTGTTGTCTTGGTTTCAGAGTACTGCTAACCAGAACTCTTAAATCCTTTTTTGCAGTCAGTAATATTATGATCTATATTATTTAGTATACATATGGCATAGTTATTTTCCTGTCCAACATTTAGAACTTTGCATTTGTCTATATTAAACTGCATCTGCCACTTCTCCAACCACTATATCAGTCTATTCAAATCAAACTGGAGTGCTCTAATGTCACTATTAGAATGAATTGGATGGCCTATTTTGGTGTCATCAGCAAATTTGTTTATGTCGCTATTTATTCCATCATCTATGTCGTTTTTGTAAATTGTGAACAACAAGGGGCCGAAGACTGATCCACTGTGGAACACCACTTGTGACGTGCCCCCACTGTGATTTCTCCCAATTTATGCAAACTCTCTGCTGCCTATTTGTCAACCATGCCTCTACCCAGGAAAAAAATTTTCTTCCTACTCCGTGTATCTTACGGTTCCTCAATAGCCTCTGATGTGGAACTCTACCGAAAGTCATACTGAAATCCATATACACAGTATCATATTCATTACCATGATCTATCTCCTCAAATACCTTAGTGAAAGAAGTCAGTAAATTCGTAAGACAGGAACTCTTCTTTGTAAAACCGTGTTGAGATTCATTAATCAGTTTATGCCTTTGAAGATGGCTACGAATTGCCTCGGCAATTATTGATTCCAAAAATTGTCCCTCTCTGGTATATAGTTCGAAGCTTAGGACCTGTCACCTGCCTTTTAAATAGGTATTACATTTGCCATTTTCCACTTATCTGGCACTATACTAGTTTGTAGTGGTATCTTGAAAAGATTAGCCAAATGTTTGCTAAGTTCTTCTTTACATTCTTTAAAACCCTTGCAGACAATTCATCAGAGCCTGGGATATGTTTTGTTTCATTTTCTCTGTTTTCTGAAGACCATGTTACTAGTTACCTCAATCATACATAATTTATTATCGTCCTGTTCAACATAAATTATTATTTCTGTAATTTCGTTAGTATCTACCTGAGTAAAAGCTGAGAGGAAGTAATTTTTGAAAAGTTCACACATTTCCTTATCACTGTCAGTGATCAGACCTGAGTTATTTTTGACTGGGCCTATCTTGTCCCTAATCTTACTTCTGTATACCTGAAAGAACCCGTTTGGGTTAGTCTTCGAATCCCTTGTGACTTTAACCTCATAATCCATTTTCGTTTCTTTTTTTCTTATTCCTATTTTTAATTTCTGTCTTTAATTGAATGAATTGATTCCTTAACTGCCCCTCCCCTCTTTTGATACACTTATATATGCATCTCTTTTGACCAAGAAGATGTTATAATTCATTCTTTATCCATTTGGAACAATTTTTGTTAGATCTAATTTCCCTACTCGGAATAAAAGTTGTCTGCTCTGAAAAAACGATGTATTGGCAACCAACACCACCTACCTGACCCATAGTCAGGTCATCCCAATTTAGCCCACTCACATAATTTCTCAGTCCCATGAAATCGGCCAAGCAGAAGTCTGGGATAGAGACTTGATTGCATTTATCTGCGTAATTCTATGATACATTGAAACTAAGTGATTAGTGATTGTTTTCCCTAAGCTCTTCATTAACCTCAAGATTATTAATAAGTGATTCTTTGTTGGCAAGAACCAACTCAAGCAGATTGTTTCCTCTAGTTTAAAGCCTGATACACAGTAGCAACGGCTCTTTGTACAGAGGTCGGTAAGACTGCATTATTCCCCAGGCATACTTGTCATTTATGCTATTAAAGTGGGTCCAGTGGTCACTCATACCTACATTCTTTATCCAGTCAGAAATTTACTGCAAATGCTCTAGACATCCTTGCATTTTCAGTTCCTCTCTTCAAAATTTCACATATTATGTAATCTCTCCTTCCTAATTATATGTCGCCATTCCTTGCCTGCTTCTCAGGTCTCTACTTCATTGCCTACCATCATTTTTACCTCCAGCATTGTGGTAGATAGTATGGTTGATCCTATTACGTTATGATTTTGTCGAGTAGACTAACGCTATACTCCATCCCAGCTTCACGAAAATTAACCTTCTGCCTCCTCTTCATATAATTACTACTGAAACCTCTGTCCATAAACTTATTCTCGGAAATTCTCACCCAAGTCATATTCTTCCTTTCAAAGATGTGACGTTGTGGATGGCTGATCCACATTCATAAGGCAAGACAACGGCCGGATTGGCAGTCTCCTCTGCAGTTTCAGATTAAAAAAAGTCCTGCCATTAATTTTAAGTCATTTGCGGCAGATTCTCTCACAAATGCGACTAATCATGTCTTTGTATCTTTGATGAATATTGTTCTCGCTAAGATGATGATTCTTCTTTCTAACTTCCTTCAGTTCTGCCTTGTCCTGAAGGTGAAATTGCTCAAAAGTGAAAGCAACCCTGCCAAAATCCTCAGAAACTCACACTTTCCATTGAGGTTATATTATAATCAAATAATAAAGCGCTAAACCGGGAAGGGTCATGCAGCACTGTAGGGCAGAAAATAGTGCCAGGGCTATAAACGGCTGGGTGGAGAGGGGATAAGAGGTAAGGGTAGAAAAGGGCAGAAAGGGACGCTAGGGCCTATGCATCAAAGTTTGTGTAGTAAAGTAGTTGCTGACAAAAATTAAAAAAGTGATCGTAAGTCAAAGGCAGAGCCGTCTGCAAGAAAGGACGATAAGGTAAGAGAGGTAGGGCAGTGGCGTTGGGGGTAAATCCTGCAAGCTTGCTGGTAAACCAGACAATCCACAAAAAAAGTGAAGAACCTAAATAGCAACCCGACAAACCTCGGAGAGAGCAATAGGGAGTTGTTGCATGAGATACCCATGGGTAAGGCGAGTGTGGCCGATGCGGAGACGGGTGCGTGCAGTCTCCTGGGAACGGCAATGGTGGTAAGATGGCCACAAACCTATAAGCAGTTTAACAGTGTGCAGTTTGTTATGGTGTATGTCCGACTACTGTTGTTGTCAACAGTTGCAAAGACGGGCAAAAATGACTGTAAAATAAACCCTGAATGGAATACCTCTTTAGGAAACTCTATAGGAAAGCAGAAAGTCATCCACTGCTGACCGTGCAACAGCATCCTCCTGTTCATTGCCCTGCACATCAACATGTCTAGGGACCCAACAGAAAACTACGTTTTTGTTTTTTGCTAGCCACACGGCACAACCAAAGTTGAATACAAAGGGCCAATGGATGAGGGGAATCAAATTATTTAATTGGCTCTAAAGCACTGAGAGAATCTGAAATGATCACAAACGCCGAAGGAGATATATGTAATATGGAAAAGGCTGTGAGGCTGGCATAAAACTCGGCAGTAAAAATACTAGCTGAGTCTAACAAATGACCTCAGATAACATCATCAGAGAATACCACTGCGAAACCAACACTGTCAGAAAATTTAGAACTATCTGTATAAACACTGATATCATGCACATGCATCCGGAAGTGATCAAGGAAAAGAGAACGATAAGCAGCCGTAGGTAGGAGAGCTTTGGCGCATGGTAGTAGGGGAGAACAGACATGAACCATCGGAACCACCCATGGGGTAAGGGAAAAGGCAGACGTTATAGTAACATACAAGGGAGGCAACTGGAGAGAAGACCAGAGTGAGTGAAGACAAAGGGAAAATGATCAGAGTAAGCAGGGGTGCCGAACAAATAACAGGCTTGTACAAATGTCTGAGACAACCTATACATAGAAGGAACACGAAGGCCATGAGAGTGGACAAAGTAACGAAGGCAATGAGCATCACAACGATCAGCTAAGGAAAGAACATTCGCCTCATAGCAGAGGCTTTCAACAGGGGATGAACGAAAGGCACCAACGTATAAACGTAGACCCTGATAATGGAGGAGAGTCTGGCAATCTGCTCCCCATGAACGATGAATAGGAATATTAAGGAGATTCAGCCGATCATGGCAAGCTGCTTTAAAAGAAGAAACGTGAGGTTTCCATGTCAACCGGCCATCAAATAGAAGGCCAAGAAACTTGACCGTATCATATTCTGGGACAAGAGGGCGTCTAGTGAAGGTAATGAAATAGGTTTACTTACTAGAAAATTTAATACCACGAGTAGTGGCCCAGTGAGAAACACGGTCAATTGCATCCTGGAAGGAGGCCACCACCAGGCGACAGTCAACACCTGGATAAGCTATAGCAAAGTCGACCACATAAAGTGACAACCAAACACGCAATGGAAGGACGGAAGGTAGGTCATTTATAGCCAAGAGAATAAGGGTAGTGCTAAGGACTCAACCTTTTGGTATATCCTCGGCCTGAACAAAGTCTAAGTAAAGCGATGCGCCAACATGGACATGAAAAGGTCTTTCAGATAAGAAAGCAGCTAGGAAGGTCAGTAGATTACCACGGAGGCCTAAGGAGAGGGCCTGGACTAAAATGTTATACCTCCAAGTGGCAATGGCTGTAGAATGCAGATGCTGAAGCATACGCAGATGAAAAGTAAAAGGTACATTATCTGGCTCCATCCCACTGGAAGAGAAATCCAAGTGCGATTGCTTCCTGGCAGACTTGGAAGCAAGAAATAAGGGACAGAGGTGAAGCCCCTAGGGAACAAGGGCAAGATAGTTTCCAATTTCCATGGCAGCCTCAAGAAGTTTTGCAACACTAACACCAGCAACCATGAAAATGGGAGCCGGGTCTGTAGTGTACTTGCCACACAACTTCTGTATCTTCTTCCAAACCGCACACATAGGGAAAGTTGAGGTAACAGAAGAAACGTATTCTTGTCAACAAATGCGCATAGCGTCACACGTGACGAGGCGAGCTACTGCCCTTGCTCACTTAAAATCCAAAAGAAGTTCTACACACTGATTATATCGATAACAGCGCCATGCAGCATGTTTCAAACGTACTGTACGAGCACCTGCAGGAGACCGCCATGGCAAGCATGTCTGAGAATGCTGCAGTCAAAACTAAGGTCGAAAACTGATGCACCAGCTCATCAATAGAGGACAAAGAAAGGTTCTCATATAAAGCTGTAAGATGAGAGTATAAGTCCCAATTTGCTTGTTCAAATTGCCAACAGAGGCTTCGAGGCAGTTGGGAATATGTAGCAGAAGTAAGAATAATAGGAAAATGATCACTGTCGTGCAAATCCGAGAGAACAGATAAGCGTAATCAAGGGCAACTGACGAGGAACAGATAGAAAAATCAATGCATGAGAGTGAGTGCGAGATAACATCTCCAACGAGAGTCACAGTGGAACCATCTCCAAATATGATCATGAGCGTTAAAATCACTTAACAACAAGATGGGCAGTGGCAGAGAAGAGATCAAGAATGCAACATCCGAGATACAGAATGCACTGGAATGGGAGAGATTTAGAGAGCAAATTGTATACCACCTGTGCAAATAAATATGGGCTGCAGTATAATGCTGCTAAGAATGAACAAAGACCTGTTGAAATGGTATACCAGCGAGCACAAAAAGTGCACTCTCATTAAAATTTCATCAAAAAGGAATCATAATACAATATAGCCCATAATGGGACGGATAACTGCTGAATGAACCTTAGGCTTTTGTAACCCGACGCATATTGGGAAAAACTGATAGAGCAATACCTCAAGCTCTCCCTGATTACCCCTGAGACAACGAATATTCCATTGTAAATTAGTCATAATTCACAAAGACAGGTATGCTAACAATGAGAAGCGATAAAATCCACGGGGTAGTAGGGTCTGTGAAGTCATTGTGTGGAGGCAACAGAAAGCATGTAAGCATGGAGGAATCAGAATGCTGTGAAGGAAAATATTGTTGTGAGGGTTGTGAAAAATAAGAAGAGGCATAAGGAGGAGCACAGGTGTTCCTTGAGAGTTTTGTCTCTGCAATATAGGTGGAGATAGCATCAAGTGTTTCGGCGGTCAAGAGAGATGCCGATACCACGACTTCGGAGTCAAGTAAGGTAGAGCAAGTAGAGATCGGGGAGACTATGGAAGGAACCAAAGTGGTCTGAGAGAGGAGGGGAGTATGAACCTGGAAAGATGTGCCAGCAGGGACAAAAGAGTCCTGCAATGGAACAGAAGAGGAAGGAGGCTGGAGAAGGAAACGGGGAAGAAATTTGGGGGAAAACAGGAGAAGAGGGGACCACACGAGAAGGGGATGAACCTCCACCATCGTGTGAGTTAGAAAGGGGGTGAACGCTGGACGAATGAAAAGGGACTTGGGCTTAGGAGACAGTCAGGGTTGGAAGTCTCCTAGCTGTTCGAGAGTAAGGAACCCAAGGAAGATTCTCTTGAAGGTGGAGCCGAGAGACAGCCATAGCATAAGTAAGGCCTTCCTGGAGTTACCTGGAGAGAGTTCCGGGGGTCAACGCCCCCGCGGCCCGGTCTGTGACCAGGCCTCCTGGTGGATCAGAGCCTGATCAACCAGGCTGTTGCTGCTGGCTGCACGCAAACCAACGTACGAGCCACAGCCCGGCTGATCCGGAACTGACTTTAGGTGCTTGTCCAGTGCCCGCTTGAAGACTGCCAGGGGTCTGTTGGTAATCCCCCTTATGTGTGCTGGGAGGCAGTTGAACAGTCTCGGGCCCCTGACACTTATTGTATGGTCTCTTAACGTGCTAGTGACACCCCTGCTTTTCATTGGGGGGATGGTGCATCGTCTGCCAAGTCTTTTGCTTTCGTAGTGAGTGATTTTCGTGTGCAAGTTCGGTACTAGTCCCTCTAGGATTTTCCAGGTGTATATAATCATGTATCTCTCCCTCCTGCGTTCCAGGGAATACAGGTTTAGGAACCTCAAGCGCTCCCAGTAATTGAGGTGTTTTATCTCCGTTATGCGCGCCGTGAAAGTTCTCTGTACATTTTCTAGGTCGGCAATTTCACCTGCCTTGAAAGGTGTTGTTAGTGTGCAGCAATATTCCCGCCTAGATAGAACAAGTGACCTGAAGAGTGTCATCATGGGCTTGGCCTCCCTAGTTTTGAAGGTTCTCATTATCCATCCTGTCATTTTTCTAGCAGATGCGATTGATACAATGTTATGGTCCTTGAAGGTGAGATCCTCCGACATGATCACTCCCAGGTCTTTGACGTTGGTGTTTCGCTCTATTTTGTGGCCAGAATTTGTTTTGTACTCTGATGAAGATTTAATTTCCTCATGTTTACCATATCAGGATAACATCGGATAGGCTTGTGTTAATCAAATTTTGTGGCTCTCTCATAAAAAATTCATTTTGATCTTCGACTCTCAGTCTGGTTAGCGGCTTGCTAAAAACTGAGTCATATTGGGACTTGAGTAGCTCACTCATTTCCTTGCTGTCATCTGTGTAGGACCCATCTTGTTTAAGTAGGGGCCCAATACTGGACGTTGTTCTCGATTTTGATTTGGCATAGGAGAAGAAATACTTTGGGTTTCTTTCGATTTCATTTATGGCTTTTAGTTCTTCCCGCGATTCCTGACTCCTAAAGGATTCTTTTAGCTTAAGTTCGATGCTTGCTATTTCTCTGACCAGTGTCTCCCTACGCATTTCAGATATATTGACCTCTTTTAGCCGCTCTGTTATTCTTTTCCGTCGCCTGTAAAGGGAGCGCCTGTCTCTTTCTGTTTTACATCTACTCCTCCTTTTTCTTAGAGGAATAAGCCTTGTGCATACATCGAGTGCCACCGAGTTAATCTGTTCTAGGCATAAGTTGGGGTCTGTGTTCCTTAGTATATCTTCCCAGGTTCCCTGTGAGGCCTCGGATATTCTACTGCAAATAAGCCATGATTTGCGAAGAGAAAGATACAAGAAATCTGTAGGAAGAGGTACCGATGGACTAGAAGGGTTTAAAAAGTCCGCATGTGGAGGTAGCCGAAAAGTTTAAGCAGCAAAGGACTGGGATACTACGAAGAAAGGAGTTGTGCAGATGGGGAAGAGTGAAGAGGAGGAACAGGAGGTGGATCGGTGTCCATCAATGGTCTAATCTTCTCAATATATTCTGAGATAGCTTCAAGTGTTTCAGAGAACAAGGATGTTGTATGTGGTACAGTATTGGAGATGGAAGGAGGAGGTGAGTAAAGATCGGGGTGACAATAGACTGTACCAAAGCAGGGAGGAGGAAAGAGTAGAAGGAACTGAAGAAGCTTGGGAGGGGACAGGAGAGAAGGCGACCTGGGAGGGGGCAGAAGAGGATGAAGTTTGGGAGAGGACTGGGGAAGAAGGTACTGTAGGAGGAAGAGGATGAATCTCCACCAAAGGTGGAGCCAGAGCCAGTTAGAGGTGAAGAACCGAGTACAGAGACTGGAATGGAAAAAAGCACAGGTTGCAAAAGGGAAGGAGGTGTTAAAGGAGATTTTAACAATTGGGACTTTTGGGCTTCGGAGAAGGAGAGGGGCGATGAGGAGGTGTTTTACGATGTCTTGTAGACACAGAAACTTGTGAGTGAGAAAAGGAAGAGGTAAGAACAAAATGAGACGTCGTGGTAGGGACCTCTGACTCCAGGACAGAGAAAGGATTAGAGACAGGAATGACTGTGGAAGGGGTGACCACAGAGGAGGCTGCAGAAGTTGAGACCCCATAGGTGGGTGGACGTTTAATAACTCGAGTATAAGAAATACGGGGAAGTCTCTCTTGGAGGCGTAGATAAGAGACTGCCATATCATATGGAAACCAATGGCATATGGGAAGCAACTGCGTGAGTAAGTTGAGTGAGCCTTATGACTATTAAGGAAAGTGGGAGGTAGACCACAAGATGTATTTGTATGGTCGTTGGCACCATAGACTGGGAATTCGACCATGGACCTGCAGTATTTTGCTGGATGACCAAAACCCCAGCAATTTCTGCACTGTTGCGGTGTAGGGCTCACCTATCGAACCTGTAAACAGTGTCCCGCAATATAAACAGAGGACGGAAGCTCACGAAAGTCTTCAGTTAAGTGAACTACATTGCAAGGGTGTCATCTCCACCTGTGGGCAGGGAGGACATAAGTGTCTACTTTGAGGATTGGGAGGTCTTGGAGCTCAAGCTGTTCCAGATTGTTATCACCACATGTCTGGAAATTCTGTTGGACAATGTTATGGGACAATATGACTACCACTACAAGAATTGAGGGAATGATGTTTTTCAGCAGTTGCAGGAATGGAAATAAATTGTATAAAATACCGACACAATGGAAATATAAGCACATAAGCAGTATAATGTGAACCTTTAATGACAATGTTTGGCCCACACTGTGGTCTTTATCAAGTCATAGACATATCTACCTTGGTGAAAGGTACGTGAGTATTAATAGGATGGAGCATTCTCCACCTGACTCCATCCTATAAATATTCACATACCTTTCACCCAGGAAGATCTGTTTGTGACTTGATAAAGCCCACTGTGTGGGCGAAACGTTGTCAATAAAGAGTCACATTATATTTATTATCTGTTTATATTTCCAGTTACAGGAATAGCATCGATGGTTGTAAGGAGAGAAAAATAATGAGCTTTGCTAGCGTTCTGGACACTGAAGATGAGTGCACCGCTCTTGAGAGCATAAAAGGATATATCTTTACCATCATGGCATAAGAAAGCCTTGCCAATACTATGGTCGAAAAGATATGCAGTAGAGGAAGTCGGCCGTAGAGTAAAAAACTTAGTCGATTGTGTATTTTGAAACATGGCATGTAAGGGCAGTGAGTGATGTGCTGGTCTTATCTGAAGAGAATGAGAAGAAAATGAAGAAGTATTATCAGGTAAAGGTCTTGGGCGTTTAGGTGCGGGACCAGAGTTGGTCCGACGTGGGATGGGCCGGCAATCCGAGAATTGTTGCACTGTAGAAGGAGAAGCCGGAAGCAAGTTCAAAGAAGTGTGTAAGTCAGACGTATCAGAGGAGTCAGCCAGAACCCCGGTACCTGGAGCTGTTGATGAAATGGCACCAACAAAAGGTACAGCAGCATTAGAAATGTCCAAAGAGTGGTCAAATAACGAGGCAGGGTCGGAACAGGTGGGTTATCAAAATGAGGCCTGGGGGGAGCAGGTTCATGGATTTGGGACATCATGGTTATGTCACTTCTTTCTTTTTGTTTTTAAGAAAAAAAAGAAGAAAACAGAAAAGAAAAAAATATAAAATGGGGGAAAGTGGAAGAATAGCTCCTAGGAGGAAAGAAATGGCAGTAAATCCCCCTCCGTGCCCAAGAGGACCCCAGCACCGCAAGTAATGCAGATACAGCATGGAACCAGTGCTATACCCTATCATCATGCAGGTAAACCAGCAATTTGGGACAGCAACCTCACATCCGCCGAGCCACCTCGGTGCACAAATGAGAAGGTGGCCAGACACCCTCCACAAAGCATATCTCCTTCGGCCACCACCCCCCAGAATCCAACAGGCAGCCTCCAGAGATACACTCGTCATCCAAAAGACACCCAAAGCCACCCCCTGGGAGACCGGAGAGGGACTGGGACATCCAGATTCCACGGCAAACTTCACCACCGCCAAAGACCTCAACAGAATGGGATGGACCCTGGTACCCATCCCCCTACCTAGGAACTAGAGTGTCTGTGGGAACAATCCCAAAGGCTGAAAATGGTGGAGGGATAGAGAGGAGGAAAGGGAAAAAGGGGGGATGGGGACGACGGGGTAGGGAAGGAGGAATTGGGAGGTAATTAGGATCGGTCTGAGGAAGGAGACCAAACGGTCTAATTCCTCAGACCAAAGGCCTATTCACCGCTCCTTGGAGCCCCCCTTGAAGAGGTATAAAATAACTTTATCATAAAGCAAACATGAGCTTCTTCTAAGTCTTTGAACTCTGAATTACCAGTCAGAGATTTTACACTCATGATTTCTATAATAAAATCACCTTGAATTACTGTGGAATCATGTTCTGAAGCCTTAACTATCCCAATTATTCCTTGGTGCTTCCCAAGTTCGAGATTTAGTATATCAAACCTAAAATTAAGTTTTAAAACTTCTCCCCTTACAGATTCTGTTTATACTATCACATTGGAACATATTAAACACCTGAATGTTGCATGTCCTGCTTGAAGTTAACCTACATCTCAGTTAAAGCGTTAACATCTATGTTACCTACATTTTTTTTTTATTAACACACTGGCCGATTCCCACCAAGGCAGGGTGGCCCGAAAAAGAAAAACTTTCACCATCATTCACTCCATCACTGTCTTGCCAGAAGGGTGCTTTACATTCCAGTTTTTAAACTGCAACATTAACACCCCTCCTTCAGAGTGCAGGCACTGTACTTCCCATCTCCAGGTCTCAAGTCCGGCCTGCCAGTTTCCGTGAATCCCTTCATAAATGTAACTTTGCTCACACTCCAACAGCACGCCAAGTATTAAAAACCATTTGTCTCCATTCACTCCTATCAAACACGCTCACTCATGCCTGCTGGAAGTCCAAGCCCCTCGCATACAAAACCTCCTTTGCCCCCTCCCTCCAACCTTTCCTAGGCCGACCCCTACCCCGCCTTCCTTCCGCTACAGACTGATACACTCTTGAAGTCATTCTGTTTCGCTCCATTCTCTCTACATGTCCGAACCACCTCAGCAACCCTTCCTCAGCTCTTTGGACAACAGTTTTGGTAATCCCGCACCTCCTCCTAACTTCCAAACTTCGAATTCTCTGAATTATATTCACACCACACATTGCCCTCAGACATGACATCTCCACTGCCTCCAGCCTTCTCCTCGCTGCAACATTCATCACCCATGCTTCACACCAATATAAGAGCGTTGGTAAAACTATACTCTCATACATTCCCCTCTTTGTCTCCAAGGACAAAGTTCTTTGTCTCCACAGACTCCTAAGTGCACCACTCACCCTTTTCCCCTCATCAATTCTATGATTCACCTCATCTTTCATAGATCCATCCGCTGACACGTCCACTCCCAAATATCTGAATACATTTACCTACATATGCTAACATTTTCAAATTGCTTATTTTCTGTAATAAATATATAATAACAGCTAAAATATTTTCCTTTGTAATCTCTTCCTGTTCATATTTTCTATTTAACTTTCTGTTTTTTTATAACTGTACGTAACAAAAATAATTTTAATTCCTAAATCTATAGATTCAAAATACACACTTTTCCCATACAAATACTTCTTCGTGATTCACTGGTACTCTCCCGGCCTGGGTCTTTTCCAGATGGTGACCCAGCCTTGGCTCCCTGTCTTGGGAGTGTCTGAGAGACCGACGTCTGCCATGGGAAGGGGTACAAGTACCACCTCATCTTCTGGGATCAACTCTCTCCAGGCCTAGCGTTATTCCCCGATCTCACAGAACTCGTAGGGAGAAGTTAGCCTATTGTCTGCCATCTTCCCCACCCCAAGGGGGCTCGTGGGAATGGCAGTCTTATGAACTGCAGGTGGTAGCAAGCTCTGGCCATTCCTCATAAAAATACTTTACTCATACTATTCATAGTTTAAAGCCTGATGCATCGCAGCAACAGCCTAGGTAAGACTACTGCCCGTGTCTAAGATAGATGCATTCCTTCCAAGGCATACCTGTCATTTATGTTATTGCAGTGGTTCCGATTTTTGTCCAGTCAGAAATTTATCGCGAATGCTCTAGACATCCATGCATTTTCAATTCGTCTGCTCAGCAAAATGTCACATATTACGTAATCTCTCCTTCCTAATATTTTCTTAGGTACCCAATTTATTGTTTACCAACATGTTTCCCTCCAGAACTGAGGTATATAATAGGATTGATCTTATTACTTTATGATTTTGTCAAGTCGGCTGACACTGTATTCCATCCCTGCTCCAGGAAAATCAGCCTTCTGCCTCCTCATCCTATCAATAATTGAGATTAATTAATTCTTATGTATTTTCCTGTCCTGAATCCAAATATCACCTCGAAAAATGCTTATTGGCTATAGGTTTAAAGATACGAAATATGTAATATTTGATTATTTTATTCAACGTACAGTATGTGTCAGTATGATTTAAACTCTAATCCTCACCTACTCTCTGCATTTTTTGCTTGACGCTTATAGTGGGCTGAAGAATCATCTTTTGCCAATGTCCAACAATAGTCTGCAAGCATTCTTGTGCCCCATTTGCCGTGGTATCATTTTCAATGGTTGAAATATCTTGGTGAAACCTTTCACCATGTTCGTCACTAACTGCCCCACAGTTCGCTGAGAAAAGTCTAAATGTGAGTCCAAAAAGTGGATTTTTAAGTGGCATGTTATCCCTGATGAGGTTTTCCATCATTTCCTTCGACACTAACTTGAATGCTTCCCAAGCAGCTTTCTTCTCCCCACGAAAGTCAGATTCAGTGTCACTATCTTGAAGAAGCTCTTGAATCTGATAAGCATTGAGTACTCCCTCTCTTAGCGTCCCTCAATTAGGGGAATTTTGAAGTTAAATACTTGAATCCCTGACCGAATTTGTTCATAGCTTTCACAACGTTTTTTCATGAGCCCCAGTTTTGTGTAGTGGTGGAAGCAAAATTTTGTTTGGTACAATGAGAGGTGAATGTTGAACATTTTTCATCCCAGGTTTCAATGACTGACGAGGTGGCCAGTCCGTCCTGATGTAGTGAGAACTTCTTGCACGACTGTCCCATTCACATAGAAAGCAGCAGTACTGTTTTAAAAAATTAAAAAAAGAATTTTTTTCTTCATGTCAGTATTATTGTTATTATTATTATTATTATTATTATTATTATTATTATTATTATTATTATTATTATTATTATTATTATTATTATTATTATTATTATTATCATTATTATTATTATTATTATTATTATTGTTATTATTATTATTATTATTATTATTATTATTTATTTTTTTATTTTTTTATTACTATTATTCTTTTTCCTCTTACTCTTCTTCTTCTTCTTCTTCTTCTTCTTCTTATTATTATTATTATTATTATTATTATTATTATTATTATTATTATTATTATTATTATTACCATTTTTTTAACAAGTCGGCCATCCCCCACCGAGGCAGGGTGACCCAAAAAGAAAATACTTTCATCATCATTCAACAATTTCACCTCACTCATACATAATCACTGTTTTTGCAGAGGAGCTCAGAATACAGCAGCAGTTTAGAAGCATATACGTATAAAGATACACAACATATCCCTCCAAACTGTAAATATCTAAAACCCACCTTTAAAGTCCAGGCATTGTACTTCCCATTTCCAGTACTCAAGTCCAGCTATATAAATATAACCAGTTTCCGTGAATCCCTTCACTAATATTACCCTGCTCACACTCCAACAGCTCGTCAGGTCCCAAATACCATTCGACTCCATTCACTCGTATCTGACATGCTCACACACGCTTGCTGGAAGTCCAAGCCCCTGGCCCACAAAACCTCCTTTACCCCCTCTTTCCAACCTTTTCGAGGACGACCTCTACCCCGTCTTCCTTCCCCTACAGATTTATACGCTCTCCATGTCATTCTACTTTGATCCATTCTCTCTAAATGACCAAACCACCTCAACAACCCCTCTTCAGCCCTCTGACTAATACTTTTATTAACTCCACACCTTCTCTTAATTTCCACACTCCGAATTTTCTGCATAATATTTACACCACACATTGCCCTTAGGACATCTCCACTGCCTCCAACCGCCTCCTCGCTGCAGCATTTATATCCCAAGCTTCACACCCATATAAGAGTGTTGGTACTACTATACTTTCATACATCCCCTTCTTTGCCATAAATAACATTTTTTTTGTCTCCACATATACCTCAACGCACCATTCACCTTTTTTCCTTCATCAATTCTTTGAATAACCTCATCCTTCATAAATCCATCAGCTGACACGTCAACTCCCAAATATCTGAAAAAATAAATTTCTTCCATACTCTTCCTCTTCAATTTGATATCCAATTTTCCTTTATCTAAATCATTTGATACCCTCATCACCTTACTCTTTTCTATGTTCACTTTCAACTTTCTACCTTTACACACTCTCCCAAACTCGTCCACTAACCTTTGTAATTTTTCTTTAGAATATCCCATAAGCACAGTATCATCAGCAAAAAGTAACTGTGTCAATTCCCATTTTGAATTTGATTCTCCATAATTTAATGCCACCCCTCTTTCGAACACCCTAGCTCTTACTTCTTTTACAATCCCATCTATAAATATATTAAACAACCATGGTGACATTACACATCCTTGTCTAAGACCTACTTTTACAGGGAAGTAGTCTCCCTCTCTTCTACACACACTAACCTGAGCTTCACTATCCTCATAAAAACTCTTTACAGCATTTAGTGATTTACTACCTATTCCATACACTTGCAGCATTTGCCACATTGCTCCCCTATCCACTCTATCATATGCCTTTTCTAAATCCATAAATGCAATGAAAACTTTACTACCTTTATCTAAATACTGTTCATATATATGCTTCAATGTAAACCCTTGATCTACACATCCCCTACCTACTCTAAAACCTCCTTGCTCATCCGCAATCCTACATTCTGTCTTACCTCCAAATGTTTCAGTAATAACTCTTCCATACACTTTTTTCCTGGTATACTCAGTAAACTAATACCTCAATAATTTTTACAGTCTCTTTTGTCTCCCTTCCCTTTACATAAAGGAACTATACATGCTCTCTGCCAATCCCTAGGTACCTTACCCTCTTTCACACATTTATTAAATAAAAATACCAACCACTCCAACACTATATCCCTCCCCTGCTTTTAACATTTCTGTCATGATCCCGTCATGATCCACGCATTCACTCAACATTTCCCAAAATCTCTCTCTCTCCTCCACACTTCTCTTTTCTCCAGGTGCATATATGCTTACTATAAATCACTTTTCACATCCAATCCGTATTTTACTCCACATAATCCTTGAATCAATGCATTTATACTTCCTCTTTTTCTGCCATAGCTTATCCTTCAACATTATTGTTACTCCTTCTTTAGCTCTAACTCTATTTGAAACCCCTGACCTAATCCCATTTATTTTTCTCCAATGAAACTCGCCCACCCCCTTCAGCTTTGTTTCACTTAAAGCAGGACATCCAGCTTCTTCTCATTCATAACATCCACAATCATCTCTTTCTTATCATTCGCACAACATCCATTGGGTTACTAGCCCATTGTTCACAGCATTTTAGCTGACTTTTACAACACGCATGGCTTACGGAGGATTCTTATTCCACTTCCCCATGGATATAAAAGGAAAAGTAATAAGATAAAATCGAAGAAAACTCGGATGAGTGTGTATAAATAAATGTGTATATGTATGTGTAGTGTGACCTAAGTGTAAGTAGAAGTAGCAAGACATACCTGTAATCTTACATATTTATGAGATAGACAAACGACACCAGCAATCCTACCATCATCGAAAACAATTAAAGGCAGGACGGTAGTACCTCCCTGGGTGGTTGCTGTCTACAAACCTACTACCTATGATTATTATTATTATTATTATTATTATTATTATTATTATTATTATTATTATTATTATTATTATTATTATTATTATTATTATTATTATCATTACACATGTAAGCACTAAACCCATGGAGGTAACAATAACTGCGGAATGGGATGCACCTCGTAGTGTGGCTGGCGTTGAACACACAGAACTTGGGGTACATTGTTCCGTGCTTGAAGCATTACATACGGTATGTGGTGTGCACATAAAGTGCCTGGAAAGCCGCTTGAAGCACCTGGTACAATACCAGCATAACCCCCCTAAGATGCCTGGTGCATTACGTACGGTGCTTGGTACACCATGTGCATGGCCTGGTGAACAAAACAATGCCTGTGTCACAACGTACAGTGCACTGAGAAACCATACATAGCGCCTGGGGCACGCACCACATACCCTGTACATTACAGCAAATACAGTGACTCGGGTACCATATACAGTGTCTGTGGGACCAAGTATAGTGCTTGGTGCACCAAGTGCAGTGTCTCGATCACCACTTCCAGTGACCTGGGGAACAACATATACTGCCTAGAGCACTACATGCAGCTTCATGCGCATCACCTACAGAATCTGCATACATATACAGTGGTATAAACCTTGGTAATAAATATCGACAAGTTGATTTAGAAAGACACGTGAGCAAACATTATGACATATTTATTAGAAAGCGTTTCGGTCCTGGGACTTTGATCTCTTCTAACATACAGAGGTAGAAAGACATTATATATAGGCGGAGAGTGAGATGTGAGTGACACATGGTGACCTGAAGAATGCCATGTTGGGATGAGGACGGGTAGACGATGAGATCATGTGACTCCTGTGTTGTTGGGTTGGTGTTGCTTAAGTATCATGTATGCTAATGTTTTTGAGATTTTGTGGTTTCCAGTGTTACGTTCTATTGTGTCGGTGACAGAGATTAGTGAGGCTTCTAGGAACCGTCGGCGTCTGAGGTCTGGTCCGGTGAGAACGAGTTGTGCCTCATTCCAGTTCATCAAATGCCCCTTGGAGTCTCTGTGGAGGACACAGGCGCACTTCGATGTTCGTGCGTTTCGTAGTGAGGTCTTTGATAGAATATGTGTTTATGGTGGAAACGTTGATGTTACTCGTAGCAAGTGCCCGGCGAGTATTCATGGCAACAACACCACATGGGTGTTGCTGCTGCCACGAATATATATATATGTCGTGCCGAATAGGCAGAATTTGCGATCTTGGCTTAAATAGCAACGCTCATCTTGCCATATAGGACAAGTGAAAATTTGTGTATGCAATAATTTCGCAAAAATCATTGTGAACCTAACGAAAAAAATTGATTTCTTTGTGTTTGCTTAGTATTAAATTATTGTAAAAGTATCTGCAATATATTTAGTGGATTAGGCTAAAATAAATTGTTCTTGTTATAATAAGGTTAGGTAAGTCTTCTAAGATTCTTTTGGTGCAAAATTATAATTTTTTACATTAACATTAATGAAAAAAAATATATCTTTAAACTTATAAGAGAAAATTTTAGAAAGGCCTTAATTTTAAATGAGTTCTTGCTAATTGACCAGTTTTACATATTCGGCACGACATATATATATATATATATATATATATATATATATATATATATATATATATATATATATATATATATAAACACTGATCTCTGGCTGAAGGAGACTCGAACCTACGAACCTTGGAACAAGATACGTAATGCTTTACCAATCTACCCACACTAGACAAATACCTTGGAGTCCAGCTTGCGCTAGACTTTGATCCAAGGGAGCCAGCTTTCAGGGAGAAGGTTTACAGCTTTTCATCTCATCCCCTGCATGCATCAGCATTACTAGAGATATTAACAATGCAAGGAATTCGCAGGAGCAGGTGAAATATACACAAACACATATCTCTGGCTGGAGGAGACTCGAACCTACGAACCTTGGAACAAGGTACGCAGTGCTTTACCAATCTACCTACACTGGACAAATTCCTTGGAGTCCAGCTTGCGCTAGACTTTGATCCAAGGCAGCCAGCTTTCAGGGAGAAGGCTTCTCCCGTTGTCATAATGATCCTTTATATGGGTCTCTGTGAATGCTGCAAATATTGCATTTGACTCCGTGAGCAGTCCATTGATGGAAGGAATTTTGTAGTTTTTTGACGTCTTTAGACCCTGTATGTTTGCAAAGACAAATGTCGTATTGGTGGAATTTATTATCTGTTGTTCTGGGGTAGAGGCCAATGCTCGTGTCTCTGCTCCAGAAGTGTTTTCAGGTGGTGTAGGATTATTATCATTCCTTGACAGTCTTTTTTCCCTTCCTGGTCCTCAAAAACCTCTGTCCCTGGAGAGGGTATGGCTCCTCTCATTTGTTTCCCATAGTCTGGCTGGTCTGTGTCTTCTAGTCCCCTTTAGATGATGTGCTTGGCAGTATGCATTGTAGCATTTTCTTTCATGGATTGATGAGTGACACATTTCTGGGTGAAATAAGTTGCAAGAAGGGAAGTTGCGCTCTCCTGTTGTCATGTGGGTGCGGCATTTTTTGGGATGGTCAAATCTGCATGTCCCACCTGTTTTACCAGATATATCGTGCCAGCAAATACCCAAGGCATAGTAGCCAAAATAGTTTCAGTCTAGACTTTATTACAGATAATAAGTTTTTTAAATTATCAGTATATTTTAATGAAGAGTTAAGACTGGCAGGAAAAGTGATATACCAGGTTTTACACATGGGAAAGTAATATTTTTAGTTACTGATTTAAAATACCTAACTTGTAATAAGTAACATATTGCTTAAGTTGAACCATTTATTAATATGAAACATTGTGGGCAACCTCCATCTTTTGTTCAAAGCTTTCAAAAAGATAACACAATAAATGCTAAAATATCTTCAGTTAAACAGCTTAATATTATCAAAAAGTGACAATAATAATAATAAATACAAAATATTCAAAACTGAAGCAGTAAAGTGTCAAAATAATTTACTTAAAATTTATAAACATTTAAGTAAAAGATATATTGTAAAATATGAAGAGAATAATGCAATTGATGTTGAGAACATTGAGTGCAAGTGATCACTGTTATTAATAACGAGAACATTAAGCTAAATCAGTCAGTTGATAAGCATCATAATACTGAACAGTGTAAATAAAGAACACTGGTTACATAAACCATAGAATAACACACATAAAATAATACTGTCTTACACATTCCTCAACAGTTCGTAGCTAAATAAACATATCTCTTGTTGTCTTATGTTACTTCACTCACTATATTCTACACTTTCATATTTCAAAATAACTCTCAAGAAAATTAAATCATAATTTAATTTAAAATCATAGAAATAAATCATAACACATAGATTAAAAATTATTTAAGAAAATAAATGTTGTGTTGACAGCTTGATGAATAACACTTGTGTTGATAACTTAATTTATTCTTTATTATGCACAAAATGTACAAAAAATTATTCAGAATTCTTTCATAAAAGAACTGTAAAAGACATAAGAACTAATATCTGTGTTTTACTATGGAGCAAGACGAAAAATACGGATCTCTTATCATTAATTAATTTTAAACATAAACTTTGACTTAAAAACATATTCCATATATGTGTATTATTTTGACAACTACTGTCAATAATTAACTCATTTTTTTTACATATAAAAATCATAAATCTAAAATACATTTAACGAAACAAATTAAAATAAGACTTAAGTAAATTTAATCCATTGAAAATTTAAAAAAACAAATCCGAAAAATATTTCAAGTCTCATTTCCACTTCACTAACACCCATATTATTTGTACTGTATATAACTGACTACATATGTCACATTGCTTATAATTATGAGAACATTTGAAAGATGAGAAATGTCACTGGTAGTGAGAACAACCTTACCATTATCATGAACAATGTCACTGGTAGTGAGAACAACCTTACCATTATCATGAACAATGTCACTGGTAGTGAGAACAACCTTACCATTATCATGAACAATGTCACTGGTAGTGAGAACAACCTTACCATTATCATGAACAATGTTACTGGTAGTGAGAACAACCTTACCATTATCAAGAACAATGTCACTGGTAGTGAGAACAACCTTACCATTATCATGAACAATGTCACTAGTAGTGAGAACAACCTTACCATTATCATGACCAATGTCACTGGTAGTGAGAACAACCTTACCATTATCATGAACAATGTCACTGGTAGTGAGAACAACCTCACCATTATCATGAACAATGTCACTGGTAGTGAGAACAACCTCACC
The DNA here is from genome assembly GCF_038502225.1 of Cherax quadricarinatus. NCBI lineage: Eukaryota > Metazoa > Arthropoda > Malacostraca > Decapoda > Parastacidae > Cherax > Cherax quadricarinatus. Next base: position 79,646 of record NW_027196402.1, read on the forward strand.
ATTATCATGAACAATGTCACTGGTAGTGAGAACAACCTTACCATTATCATGAACAATGTCACTGGTAGTGAGAACAACCTTACCATTATCATGAACAATGTTACTGGTAGTGAGAACAACCTTACCATTATCATGAACAATGTCACTGGTAGTGAGAACAACCTCACCATTATCATGAACAATGTTACTGGTAGTGAGAACAACCTTACCATTATCATGAACAATGTCACTGGTAGTGAGAACAACATTTCCATTATAATGAACAATATCACTGGTAGTGAGAACAACCATACCATTATCATGAACAATGTCACTGGTAGTGAGAACAACCTTACCATTATCATGAACAATGTCACTGGTAGTGAGAACAACCTTACCATTATCATGAACAATGTCACTGGTAGTGAGAACAACCTTTCCATTATAATGAACAATGTCACTGGTAGTGAGAACAACCTTACCATTATAATGAACAATATCACTGGTAGTGAGAACAACCTTTCCATTATCATGAACAATGTAACTGTTAGTGAGAACAACCTTTCCATTATAATGAACAATGTCACTGGTAGTGAGAACAACCTTACCATTATCATGAACAATATCACTGGTAGTGAGAACAACCTTACGTTCATTATGAACAATGTCACTGGTAGTGAGAACAATCGTATCATTATTATGAACAATGTCACTGCTGTTGAGAACAACCATACCATCATCATGAACAATGTCACTGGTAGTGAGAACAACCTTACCATTATCATGAACAATGTCAATGGCAGTGAGAACAACCTTACCATTATCATGAACAATGTCACTGGTAGTGAGAACATCCTTAACGTCATCATGAACAATGTCACTGGTAGAGGGAACAGATGTACCATTAATATGAACAATGTCACTGGTAGTGAGAACAACCTTGTAATTATCATGAACAATGTCACTGGTAGTGAGAACAATCGTATCATTGTTATGAACAATGTCACTGGTAGTGAGAACAACCTTAACGTTATCATGAACAATGTCACTGGTAGTGAGAACAACCTTACCATTATCATGAACAATGTCACTGGTAGTGAGAACAACCTTACCATTATCATGAACAATGTCACTGTTAGTGAGAACAACCTTACCATTATCATGAACAATGTCACTGGTAGTGAGAACAACTTTACCATCACCATGAACAATGTCACTGGTAGTGAGAACAATCGTATCATTATTATGAACAATGTCACTGGTGGTGAGAACAACCTTGCCATTATCATGAACAATATCACTGGTAGAGGGAACAGATGTACAATTATTATGAACAATGTCACTGGTAGTGAGAACAACCTTATAATTATTATGAACAATGTCACTGGTAGTGTGAACAACCTTACCATTATCATGAACAATGTTACTGGTAGTGAAAACAACCTGACCATTATCATGAACAATGTCACTGGTAGTGTGAACAACCTTACCATTATCATGAACAATGTTACTGGTAGTGAGAACAACCTGACCATTATCATGAACAATGTCACTGGTAGTGAGAACAACCTTACCATTATCATGAACAATGTTACTGGTAGTGAGAACAACCTTACCATTATCATGAACAATGTTACTGGTAGTGAGAACAACCTTACCATTATCATGAACAATGTCACTGGTAGTGAGAACAACCTTTCCATTATAATGAACAATGTCACTGGTAGTGAGAACAACCTTTCCATTATCATGAACAATGTCACTGGTAGTGAGAACAACCTTACCATTATCATGAACAATGTCACTGGTAGTGAGAACAACCTTACCATTATCATGAACAATGTCACTGGTAGTGAGAACAACCTCACCATTATCATGAACAATGTTACTGGTAGTGAGAACAACCTTACCATTATCATGAACAATGTCACTGGTAGTGAGAACAACCTTTCCATTATAATGAACAATATCACTGGTAGTGAGAACAACCATACCATTATCATGAACAATGTCACTGGTAGTGAGAACAACCTTTCCATTATCATGAATAATGTCACTGGTAGTGAGAACAACCTTACCATTATCATGAACAATGTCACTGGTAGTGAGAACAACCTTTCCATTATAATGAACAATGTCACTGGTAGTAAGAACAACCTTACCATTATCATGAACAATGTCACTGGTAGTGAGAACAACCTTTCCATTATAATGAACAATGTCACTGGTAGTGAGAACAACCTTACCATTATAATGAACAATATCACTGGTAGTGAGAACAACCTTTCCATTATCATGAACAATGTAACTGTTAGTGAGACCAACCTTTCCATTATCATGAACAATGTCACTGATAGTGAGAACAACCTTACCATTATCATGAACAATATCACTGGTAGTGAGAACAACCTTACCATTATCATGAAGAATATAACCGGTAGTGAGAACAGCCTTACGTTCATTATGAACAATGTCACTGGTAATGAGAACAATCGTATCATTATTATGAACAATGTCACTGCTGTTGAGAACAACCATACCATCATCATGAACAATGTCACTGGTAGTGAGAACAACCTTACCATTATCATGAACAATGTCAATGGCAGTGAGAACAACCTTACCATTATCATGAACAATGTCACTGGTAGTGAGAACATCCTTACCGTCATCATGAACAATGTCACTGGTAGAGGGAACAGATGTACCATTAATATGAACAATGTCACTGGTAGTGAGAACAACCTTAACGTTATCATGAACAATGTCACTGGTAGTGAGAACAACCTTACCATTATCATGAACAATGTCACTGGTAGTGAGAACAACCTTACCATTATTGTGAACAATGTCACTGTTAGTGAGAACAACCTTACCATTATCATGAACAATGTCACTGGTAGTGAGAACAACTTTACCATCACCATGAACAATGTCACTGGTAGTGAGAACAATCGTATCATTATTATGAACAATGTCACTGGTGGTGAGAACAACCTTGCCATTATCATGAACAATATCACTGGTAGAGGGAACAGATGTACCATTATTATGAACAATGTCACTGGTAGTGAGAACAACCTTATAATTATTATGAACAATGTCACTGGTAGTGAAAACAACCTGACCATTATCATGAACAATGTCACTGGTAGTGTGAACAACCTTACCATTATCATGAACAATGTTACTGGTAGTGAGAACAACCTGACCATTATCATGAACAATGTCACTGGTAGTGAGAACAACTTTGCCATCATCATGAACAATGTCACTGGTAGTGAGAACAACCTTGCCATCATCATGAACAATGTCACTGGTAGTGAGAACAACCTTACCATTATCATGAACAATGTCACTGGTAGTGAGAACAGCCTTACCATTATCATGAACAATGTCACTGGTAATGAGAACAACCTTACTATTATCATGAACAATGTCACTGGTAGTGAGAACAACCTTACCATCATCATGAACAATGTCACTGGTAGTGAGAACACTCTTACCATTATCATGAACAATGTCATTGGTAGTGAGAACAACCTTTCTATTATCATGAACAATGTCACTGGTAGTGAGAACAACCTTTCTATTATCATGAACAATGTCATTGGTAGTGAGAACAACCTTACCATTATCATGAACAATGTCACTGGTAGTGAGAACAACCTTTCTATTATCATGAACAATGTCATTGGTAGTGAGAACAACCTTACCATTATCATGAACAATGTCACTGGTAGTGAGAACAACCTTACCATTATCATGAACAATGTCACTGGTAGTGAGAACAACCTTTCTATCATCATGAACAATGTCACTGGTAGTGAGAACAACCTTTTCATTATCTTGAACAATGTCACTGGTAGTGAGAACAACCTTACCATTATCATGAACAATGTCACTGGTAGTGAGAACAACCTTTCCATTATCAAGAACAATGTCACTGGTAGTGAGAACAACCTTACCATTATCATGAACAATGTCACTGGTAGTGAGAACAACCTTACCATTATCATGAACAATGTCACTGGTAGTGAGAACAACCTTACCATTATCATGAACAATGTCACTGGTAGTGAGAACAACCTTACCATTATCATGAACAATGTCACTGGTAGTGAGAACAACCTTACCATTATCATGAACAATGTCACTGGTAGTGAGAACAACCTTACCATTATCATGAACAATGTCACTGGTAGTAAGAACAACCTTACCATTATCATGAACAATGTCACTGGTAGTGAGAACAACCTTGCCATCATCATGAACGATGTCACTGGTAGTGAGAACAACCTTTCTATTATCATGAACAATGTCACTGGTAGTGAGAACAACCTTACCATTATCATGAACAGTGTCACTGGTAGTGAGAACAACCTTACCATTATCATGAACAATGTCACTGGTTGTGAGAACAACCTTTCTATTATCATGAACAATGTCACTGGTTGTGAGAACAACCTTTCCATTATCATGAACAATGTCACTGGTAGTGAGAACAACCTTAATATTAGTAGTGAAGATTTCTTCTGTACGCCGCAAGATGGCCGCCGTGCGCACGGTCTCCCCACCCCACCAAAATCAGCCTGCATTCCGGTCACTCCTTGCGCCGACCCACGCCCTCCGGCGCCGCGCCCGCGCGCCCGCGTCTGTACATGCGCCCCTGCCCGCACCCGTGCCCGCGCCCGTCCTGCACCTACTGCACCTTCTGCAGCGTCGTCTGCATCGACCCCGCTCCCCGAACTTTTTCTGATTTTTCTCGAATTTTTTTTAATTTATTTTTCTTGTGCTCCCCATGTCCTTGGATCAACTTTTTCTCGATATTGATAATACAAATATTTGACCTACCCTCCATCCCCCCCCATACCTCCTACCACCCACTTCCAAATCCTATACCCTCTAAATCCAATATTCCTGCTCCCTCTCCTTAGATCAAGATCGCCCTCCACTTACTCAAATCAAGACCTCCCTCTCCATTTCTCCCCAAAATTTCCATTTTCTTGTAGTCTCCTCCTCCTCGGATCAAGACCTCTCTCTCTCTCACCCACTCCTCCCACTTCCACTCCATCCCAAAATCCCTGCTTCACCTCCTCGGATCAAGATCACCCTCCTTCGATTAACTTTTTCTCAATACCAATAATACAAAGATATGAGCTACTCTCCACTTCTTTGGATCAAGATTTAACCCCTCTTTCCTCAAAATTTAGATTTTTTCAATAATACAAAGTAAAAGATGACCTTACCCTTCACTACCTTGGATCAAGAACACCCTCCCCCACACTATCACCCTCTATGCCCAAATATTCCTGCTCTAGCTCCTATGATCAAGATTTATCCTCCATCTCCCTCCCTACACCTCCCACCACCCACTTCCATCTACCATACCCTCTAAGCCCAAATATTCCTGCTCCATCTCCTTGAATCAAGACCTCCTTCTCCCTCACACCACCCTCTAAACCCAATATTCCTGCTCCACATCCTTGGATTAACTTTTCTCTATATCAATAATACAAAGATTTTAACTATTCTCCACTTCCTTGGATCCTTTTCTTGGGTCTATGCAGGTCTAAACAAGTAACTTCCTTTCAAAGGAACTAACATGCATGAGGTCACCCCACCTGTGTTTACTCAGCAGTCAGTGACGTCACATGATAACCTCACACACACACAAGCCAACAGGCTGAATCAAGTCCACCAAACTGGGTCACTCTGTGTCCCCTTATTAACTTAAATGCTGGATCTCTCTGTGTCCTCTTATTAACTTAAAATGCATAATCACTCTTTAACTTAAAATGAACTAAGTTAATTTTCTTCTTGTTAACTTAAATGAAGTAATCATAAGATATCACTAATATTTTCCATTTTAAAGTAATACATTTTCTTCATTACATGAATTCTCACTAATACACATTTTCACTCTTAATTAACCCAGGATAACCAAAATAATTCCTCATTTTCGTTAATACCCACAATCCAAAATTTTTTACATAATATAATCTGCACAAATATGCCAACAGGCAAGGACTGCCCAGTGCGTCCTAACTGATTGACTGACCTCAGATAATAAAACTCAGGTCAAACCCACTGTGAGGGAAAATTTCAAGTTAGGAGTAGTGAGGGAGTATACAGTAACAATAGTTTCATTGCCGGCTACTTGTTAAGGTAGGGTAAGTCCAGCTCCCGCTATTCCCCCCCCCCTTTTTCCCCCTCCCGGAAAGTGATAGTTTGCTTGCCGGCTGCTTGTTAAGGTAGAGTCAGTCTTGCTCAGGCTATCCCTTCCCCTCCCTCTCCCACCCCCCCCGAAAGGTGACGTGTGGGGCTCCAGTCAAACAGTAAATCACTCGACTCACAGCTCCCAGCACTACTGTAAGTACACGCCTGATCATATTTTAGTGGACTTATTGGTTGAAAGCTTCACTTTTGACCAATAATTAACTTGGTCCTTTCAGTCTTGATCGGTTAAATGTTTTAATAATCACCACATCTTTTAGGTATTGTACTTATCATGGAGAGTGATTTCTTAAGCTGTGGGTAACCTGTCTCTCTTTACAGCTTGGAATGAAAGAATGGGTCACCAGCCAACCAACGAGTAGAATAGAAGGAGACGGACTAACGTCCTGAGACGTCCCATGTTTAATCTACTTACCTGTTATGTAAGCCAATGCAGGACCTAACCCCTCATCATAGCAGTGGTAACGAACCTGTTTCCTGTCATCTGAAGTAATTATTCACAGCTATACTCTGTGAAGAACGAGCCGGTGGTGGTCACCAACACCTGCTTCCCCCCCCCCCCCCTCACATCAGCAATGGCTACGATTTCAACAACAAGCAGTGTTATTGTTTTACATTTTCCGTTTCTAAATAATAAAGTGTTTATCATTGTCTGTTATTTCTTTTTCTATTCATTAATTTTCCTGAGGAGGAGCCAGCCTTGGTAATACTGACTGAAGTTGTTACAAGGTTGAGTAAGCCTTCACACCCACCAAGTAACTCTTCTCTCTCTACCTCAACACCAACACTCAATTCTACCATAGAGATAATTTAAGCCTTGATATGCTTACTCAGTCCATTCTTTTAAAATATATTCACACAATACCTTTAATTTCAGTAAAATCCCAATATTGCATTAAAATTTAATACAGTTCTCTTCACACCCCCTTCTCCATCTTACCTGTATTTCTTCACATAAACCCACCACCCATCTCCCACCAGTATGCTGAGGTCAGTGGTCATGTGTGGCCATACCTGCCCAAACTCTTGGGAGTTAGCGTGGGCTGTTACGAAGCACCATGGCTTGTTGTAGTTAGTGTTTTAGAATCTCAGGTTCAAGTGTTGAAGAAGGAGATTCTACTTCTTCAGCAGGAAAATAGGAGGCTTAAGCTTTGTGTACAAGAGTTTGGGAGTGAGTGTGAGAAGGATTTTGACGGTAAAGAGGAAATGGTCACCAGCAGTGATAGTGCCAGCCACTTTAAGTGGCAAGTGGTTCACAGCTCAGTAAGAAGGAAGATGAGGAGAGTTCATAGAGAAGATGTGAAGGTAGGAAATCGATTCTCTTGTTCTCCAAGGCGAGTGTACTTCAGTGGTTAGTGAGGTTGAAGGTACCACTGATTCCCCTGCTAATCAAGGTAATAATATTTTAATAGTAGGTGATTCTCAGGTAAGATATATGGATCGTGCATTTTGTAACAGTCAGAAAGGTCAGACAGAGAGTGTGCCTTCCTGGAGCTGGTGTTGGTAACATAGTCAGCATGTTGGATAATATTATGGCATGTAAAGGGAACAAGCCAATTATCTGTCTTAGTGCTGGGAGTAATGACATTGGGAAAGGCAGGAGAGAGGAGCTGCTGGATAAGTACAGGTCAGCCATAGAAGTAGTTAAGTCAAAGGAAGGAATCCCTGTCATATGTAGCACCTTGCCTAGAAAGGGAGTGGGCAATGAATGGATGTCTAGGGCAATTAGTTTAAATTGCTGGCTAGACAGGTACTGCAAGGAACTTGCAATCCCATTCATTGATAACTCGGACCTATTCTTTGGCAAACGTGATATGTATGCAAGGGATGGGTTTCATCTCTCTAGGGATGGAGTGGTTGTATTAGCCAATTCGATTGCGAGGGTAATTGATGACTTGTCTAGGAATTTAAACTGATAGATTATAGAGGTATGGGTGTTTGTGGGAAACAATCAGGCTGCAGTATTAGGGTTAAAAACAGCAGTTATTACAGGAAAACCTCAGGGATATGTTTAAAAGACAATTCATTCATTCATTCATTAAAGATTTGCCGGTACTTCCGGCCCGGGTCTTCTCCAGATGGTGACCCGGCGGTGGCCTCCTGGGCGGGGGTGTCATTCGTCTTCTTCATTCTTCTATTTTCTCTCTTGGGCCCTCCGGTTGGAGGGTAACTTCTTCTTCTATCTTGCATTGACTCCCCCAGTGGGGGGTGTCTTCTAGCTTGGGATCTTCAGTGTCACAGTTGGGCAGAGGCAGAAAACAGGGTCCCATTGGAGCCACACCCCAGCTTTAGCAGACAGCAAAGTGCTGGGGAAACTTGACTTGATGGTAGTGCTAGAGGGGGGCACCCTCTTCATTCGGAGGTGTCAGCCTGTTCCTCAGTGTGTCGTGGTCGAGTCCAGCCCTGCGGAGGGTGGAGTAGATACGTTTGGCCAGTACTTCCACTTTGGGTGAAAGAATGTCGTCGATGATGTCTTGATCACATTCTTGAGTTTGCATTTGGTTCATCTTCTGGTTGGTTGTGTAGTATCCACCACTCTAGACCTTGGCTTCTTGTTGCAGAGGGGGAATGGTAGTGTCCTGGGAAGTTGCAGCCCTTGGTTCTTGTGAAGGCTTACTGAGCCCTGTAACAACTTCAGACAGTATTACCAAGGCTGGCTCCTCCTCAGGAAAATTAATGAATAGAAAAAGAACAAAAACTGACAAACATAAACACTTTATTATTTAGAAAATATAAAATATAAAACACTTAAATATGAAATACTGATCCTACCTTAAAGAAAATGAAAAATGAAAAATATAAATGATATCTGAATTCAACGCTAATATATATATATATATATTATTTTATATTAAATATATATATATATATATATATATATATATTATATTATATTATATATATTATATATATATATATTATATATATATTATTTTTTATTATCACACTGGCCGATTCCCACCAAGGCAGGGTGGCCCGAAAAAGAAAAACTTTCACCATCATTCACTCCATCACTGTCTTGCCGGATGGGTGCTTTACACTACAGTTTTTAAACTGCAACATTAACACCCCTCCTTCAGAGTGCAGGCACTGTACTTCCCATCTCCAGGACTCAAGTCCGGCCTGCCGGTTTCCCTGAATCCCTTCATAAATGTTACTTTGCTCACACTCCAACAGCACGTCAAGTATTAAAAACCATTTGTCTCCATTCACTCCTATCAAACACGCTCACGCATGCCTGCTGGAAGTCCAAGCCCCTCGCACACAAAACCTCCTTTACCCCCTCCCTCCAACCCTTCCTAGGCCGACCCCTACCCCGCCTTCCTTCCACTACAGACTGATACACTCTTGAAGTCATTCTGTTTCGCTCCATTCTCTCTACATGTCCGAACCACCTCAACAACCCTTCCTCAGCCCTCTGGACAACAGTTTTGGTAATCCCGCACCTCCTCCTAACTTCCAAACTACGAATTCTCTGCATTATATTCACACCACACATAGCCCTCAGACATGACATCTCCACTGCCTCCAGCCTTCTCCTCGCTGCAACATTCATCACCCACGCTTCACACCCATATAAGAGCGTTGGTAAAACTATACTCTCATACATTCCCCTCTTTGCCTCCAAGGACAAAGTTCTTTGTCTCCACAGACTCCTAATTGCACCACTCACTCTTTTTCCCTCATCAATTCTATGATTCACCTCATCTTTCATAGACCCATCCGCTGACACGTCCACTCCCAAATATCTGAATACGTTCACCTCCTCCATACTCTCTCCCTCCAATCTGATATTCAATCTTTCATCACCTAATCTTTTTGTTATCCTCATAACCTTACTCTTTCCTGTATTCACCTTTAATTTTCTTCTTTTGCACACCCTACCAAATTCATCCACCAATCTCTGCAACTTCTCTTCAGAATCTCCCAAGAGCACAGTGTCATCAGCAAAGAGCAGCTGTGACAACTCCCATTTTGTGTGTGATTCTTTATCTTTTAACTCCACGCCTCTTGCCAAGACCCTCGCATTTACTTCTCTTACAACCCCATCTATAAATATATTAAACAACCACGGTGACATCATACATCCTTGTCTAAGGCCTACCTTTACTGGGAAAAAATTTCCCTCTTTCCTACATACTCTAACTTGAGCCTCACTATCCTCGTAAAAACTCTTCACTGCTTTCAGTAACCTACCTCCTACACCATACACTTGCAACATCTGCCACATTGCCCCCCTATCCACCCTGTCATACGCCTTTTCCAAATCCATAAATGCCACAAAGACCTCTTTAGCCTTATCTAAATACTGTTCACTTATATGTTTCACTGTAAACACCTGGTCCACACACCCCCTACTTTTCCTAAAGCCTCCTTGTTCATCTGCTATCCTATTCTCCGTCTTACTCTTAATTCTTTCAATTATAACTCTACCATACACCTTACCAGGTGCACTCAACAGACTTATCCCCCTATAATTTTTGCACTCTCTTTTATCCCCTTTGCCTTTATACAAAGGAACTATGCATGCTCTCTGCCAATCCCTAGGTACCTTACCCTCTTCCATACATTTATTAAATAATTGCACCAACCACTCCAAAACTATATCCCCACCTGCTTTTAACATTTCTATCTTTATCCCATCAATCCCGGCTGCCTTACCCCCTTTCATTTTACCTACTGCCTCACGAACTTCCCCCACACTCACAACTGGCTCTTCCTCACTCCTACAAGATGTTATTCCTCCTTGCCCTATACACGAAATCACAGCTTCCCTATCTTCATCAACATTTAACAATTCCTCAAAATATTCCCTCCATCTTCCCAATACCTCTAACTCTCCATTTAATAACTCTCCTCTCCTATTTTTAACTGACAAATCCATTTGTTCTCTAGGCTTTCTTAACTTGTTAATCTCACTCCAAAACTTTTTCTTATTTTCAACAAAATTTGTTGATAACATCTCACCCACTCTCTCATTTGCTCTCTTTTTACATTGCTTCACCACTCTCTTAACTTCTCTCTTTTTCTCCATATACTCTTCCCTCCTTGCATCACTTCTACTTTGTAAAAACTTCTCATATGCTAACTTTTTCTCCCTTACTACTCTCTTTACATCATCATTCCACCAATCGCTCCTCTTCCCTCCTGCACCCACTTTCCTGTAACCACAAACTTCTGCTGAACACTCTAACACTACATTTTTAAACCTACCCCATACCTCTTCGACCCCATTGCCTATGCTCTCATAAGCCCATCTATCCTCCATTAGCTGTTTATATCTTACCCTAACTGCCTTCTCTTTTAGTTTATAAACCTTCACCTCTCTTCCCTGATGCTTCTATTCTCCTTGTATCCCATCTACCTTTTACTCTCAGTGTAGCTACAACTAGAAAGTGATCTGATATATCTGTGGCCCCTCTATAATATATATATATATATATATATATATATATATATATATATATATATATATATATATATATATATATATATATATATAAAACTTGGGTGTCTGGTGTTGGTGACACTGCGTGTTGTTGAAATCGTAGCCGTTGCTGATGATGGGGGGGGGGGGGTCGCAGGTGTTGGTGACAACCCACTGGCTTGTTCTTCACAGATTTTATAGCCGTCAATAATCCGTCCAGATGAGAGGACAGCAGGTTTTCTCCACTGCAATGATGAGGGGTTATATCCTGATACTTGCATACACAAACAGCTAACTGGATCAGAATTTTGGACGTCTCAGAACGTTAGTCCGTCTCCTTCAATTCTACTCGTTGATTAGCAGGTGACCATCTCTGTCCTTTCAAACTGTAAAGAGAGACAGATTACCCACTGCTTAAGAAATCACACTCCATGATAAGTACAATACCTAAAAGATGTGATTATTAAAACATTTTAACCTATCAAGACTGAAAGGACTAAGTTAATTATTGGTCAAAAGTGAAGCCTTCAACCAATAAGTCCACTAAAATATGATCAGGCATGTACTTACAGTAGTGTTGGGAGCTGTGAGTCGAGTGATTTACTGTTTGACCGGAGCCCCACACGTCACCTTTCCGGGGGGGGGGAAAGAGGGAGGGGAAGGGATAGCGGGAGCTAGACTGACGCTACCTTAACAAGCAGCCAGCAATCAAACTATCACTTTTGGGGAGGGGGAAAAGGGAAGAATAGCGGGAGCTGGATTTACCCTACCTTAACAAGTAGCCAGCAATGAAACTATTGTTACTATATACTCCCTCGCTACTCCTATCAATTGAACTTTTCCCTCACACTCCCCCATACAAAGACTTATAGTCAAGGAATATAAGACAATAGGCGAGGAAAAAGTTCTAACATGTGGAAGTCGCATAAGGCAACAAATCTTCTACTGACTGTCACAACTTAACCAGTCAGAGAAATAATTGGATGAACCATTGATATACACAATATGGAACTTAAAAGCCTGGAGTGCCAATGTCCACCTCAAGAGGCGACTGTTGGTTCCCTTAAAAGTTTCTAGGTATATCAAAGGTTTGTGGTCCGTTTCTAAAATGAATTCTTTTCCAAACAAATAAAATTTAAATTTGGAGATACCCCACACAAGGGCCAAACATTCCTTTTCTATGGTGGAGTATCTCGTTTCTGTGGAAAGGAGTTTCCAGCTTAGGAAGCATACAGGGAAGGGAGTACCATCATGGTATTGTAGTAGCACCACACCTAAGCCAGTATTGGAGGCATCAGTTCTTAAACAAAATGTTTTATTAATATCTGGAATCTTAAGTATATGATTTTTCAAAAAGATACTTTTAATCGCATTAAACTTTTCCCGAGCTACGTCGGAAAGTTCAAGAGGTTCCTTCACAGACTTTTTAAGGAAGTCGGATAAGATGCCTGTAAAATCAGTAAGGTTCAGGATAAACCGTGCATAAAAGTTTACAGAACCAAGAAAGCTACGCATGAGCTTCTTGGTTTTGGGGAATTTAAATTCTAATAAAGCTTTGATCTTACTGGGGAGAGGCTGCAGAGAGTTATTAGAAAGTATCAGTCCAAGATTTCTAATCTTGTTATACCCAATAAAGCATTTCTTCGGCTTGGCAGTGAGGCCATGTGAGCATAACCTATGCTAAAGTGATGTT
>NW_027196403.1:0-75000 GCF_038502225.1 Cherax quadricarinatus
CCCTCTTGTCCTCCAGTGTCGTCAGGCCCTTAACCTTTCGTCGTATGACATTCCCCTTAGCTCTGGAACTAGCCTTGTTGCAAACCTTTGCATTTTCTTTATCTTCTTGACGTGCTTGACCAGGTGTGGGTTCCAAACTGGAGCTACATACTTCAGTATGGGCCTGACGTACACGGTGTACAGAGTCTTGAACGATTCCTTACTGAGGTATCAGAAATTATTCTCAGGTTTGCCAGGCGCCTATATGCTGCAGCAGCTATCTGCTTGATGTGCACTTCAAATGTGCTCGGTATTCTACTCACCCCGAGATCTTTCTTCCTTGAGTGAGGGCTGCAGTCTTTGGCCACCTAGCCTATACTCTGTCTGGGATCTTCTTTGCTCTTCCCCGATCTTTATGACTTTGCATTTGCCGGGATTAAATTCGAGGAGCCAGTTGCTGGACCACGCCTCCAGCCTGTCCAGGTCTCTTTGTAGTCCTGCCTGATCCTCATCTGATTTAATTCTCTTCATTAACTTCACATCATCCGCGAGCAGGGACACTTCTGAGTCTAACCTTTCCATCATGTCATTCACATATACCTCGTCTTAAAGCCATGAATGGTTCTTGCCTCCATTACATCACTTGCTAGGCTATTCCACTTCCTGACGACTCTATGGTTGAAAAAATACTTCCTAACATCCCTCTGACTCCTCTGAGCCTTCAGCTTCCAATTGTGACCCCTTGTTTCTGTGTCCCCTCTCTGGAACAACCTGTCTCTGTCCACCTTATCTATTCCACGCAGTATTTTGTATGTCGTTATCATGTCTCTTCAACTTGTCGGTTTTCAAAACCATTCGTCACAACTGTCAGACACTGCATCATCATGGGATCTTGATACAAAGAATTCTTCAAAACTTGTCCAATCTTTGGCCGAAGACCTACTTCGACTAGTGGATGGTACCACTATGACCCCCCCCTCCTGCTGCTGCGCCTCACCTGACTACAGTATATAAGCCACGTCTATGGCCCTATGCTGTACATTCTATAAGACTGATGGACTGAACACATCGACTCCAGGCTGAGGGACTGATTACCTCAAACTCCTCCTCTCCTTACGCCTTTCTACTTTGTATTGGACTGATGAAGCCACTGTGTGGCGAAATGTTTCCTCAATAAAGATTCCCATATGTTGCATAAGTGTCTCAATCTTCATACATACCCTACAAGATACATACCTCTCGATACATACCCTACAAGATACATGCCCTGCAAGATACATACCTCTCGATACATACCCTACAAGATACATACCCTACAAGATACATACCTCTCGATACATACCCTACAAGATACATGCCCTGCAAGATACATACCTCTCGATACATACCCTACAAGATACATGCCCTACAAGATACATACCTCTCGATACATACCCTACAAGATACATGCCCTACAAGATACATGCCCTGCAAGATACATACCTCTCGATACATACCCTACAAGATACATGCCCTGCAAGATACATACCTCTCGATACATACCCTACAAGATACATACCCTACAAGATACATGCCATGCAAGATACATACCTCTCGATACATACCCTACAAGATACATACCCTACAAGATACATACCCTACAAGATACATACCTCTCGATACATGCCCTACAAGATATATACCCTACAAGATACATACCTCTCGATACATGCCCTACAAGATACATGCCCTACAAGATACATACCCTACAAGATACATACCTCTCGATACATGCCCTACAAGATACATGCCCTACAAGATACATACCCTACAAGATACATGCCCTGCAAGATACATACCCTACAAGATACATACCTCTCGATACATGCCCTACAAGATACATACCCTACAAGATACATACCCTACAAGATACATACCTCTCGATACATGCCCTACAAGATACATGCCCTACAAGATACATACCCTACAAGATACATACCCTACAAGATACATACCTCTCGATACATGCCCTACAAGATACATACCCTACAAGATACATACCCTACAAGATACATACCTCTCGATACATGCCCTACAAGATACATACCCTACAAGATACATACCCTACAAGATACATACCTCTCGATACATGCCCTACAAGATACATGCCCTACAAGATACATACCCTACAAGATACATGCCCTGCAAGATACATACCTCTCGATACATGCCCTACAAGATACATGCCCTACAAGATACATGCCCTGCAAGATACATACCCTACATGATACATACCCTACAAGATACATACCTCTCGATACATGCCCTACAAGATACATGCCCTACAAGATACATACCCTACAAGATACATGCCCTGCAAGATACATACCTCTCGATACATGCCCTACAAGATACATGCCCTACAAGATACATGCCCTACAAGATACATACCTCTCGATACATGCCCTACAAGATACATGCCCTACAAGATACATACCCTACAAGATACATGCCCTGCAAGATACATGCCCTGCAAGATACATACCCTACAAGATACATGCCCTACAAGATACATGCCCTGCAAGATACATACCCTACAAGATACATACCCTACAAGATACATGCCCTGCAAGATACATACCTCTCGATACATACCCTACAAGATACATACCTCTCGATACATGCCCTACAAGATACATGCCCTACAAGATACATGCCCTACAAGATACATACCCTACAAGATACATGCCCTGCAAGATACATACCTCTCGATACATACCCTACAAGATACCTCTCGATACATACCCTACAAGATACATACCTCTCGATACATGCCCTACAAGATACATGCCCTACAAGATACATGCCCTACAAGATACATGCCCTACAAGATACATGCCCTGCAAGATACATGCCCTGCAAGATACATACCCTACAAGATACATGCCCTGCAAGATACATGCCCTGCAAGATACATGCCCTGCAAGATACATACCCTACAAGATACATACCCTACAAGATACATACCTCTCGATACATGCCCTACAAGATACATGCCCTACAAGATACATACCCTACAAGATACATGCCCTGCAAGATACATACCCTACAAGATACATGCCCTGCAAGATACATGCCCTGCAAGATACATGCCCTGCAAGATACATGCCCTGCAAGATACATGCCCTGCAAGATACATACCCTACAAGATACATGCCCTGCAAGATACATGCCCTGCAAGATACATGCCCTGCAAGATACATACCCTACAAGATACATACCCTACAAGATACATACCTCTCGATACATGCCCTACAAGATACATGCCCTACAAGATACATACCCTACAAGATACATGCCCTGCAAGATACATACCCTACAAGATACATGCCCTGCAAGATGCATACCCTACAAGATACATACCCTACAAGATACATACCCTACAAGATACATGCCCTGCAAGATACATACCCTACAAGATACATACCCTACAAGATACATGCCCTACAAGATACATACCCTACAAGATACATGCCCTGCAAGATACATACCCTACAAGATACATACCCTACAAGATACATGCCCTGCAAGATACATACCCTACAAGATACATGCCCTGCAAGATACATACCGTACAAGATACATACCCTACAAGATACATACCCTACAAGATACATGCCCTGCAAGATACATACCCTACAAGATACATACCCTACAAGATACATGCCCTACAAGATACATACCCTACAAGATACATGCCCTGCAAGATACATACCCTACAAGATACATACCCTACAAGATACATGCCCTACAAGATACATACCCTACAAGATACATGCCCTGCAAGATACATACCCTACAAGATACATACCCTACAAGATACATGCCCTGCAAGATACATACCCTACAAGATACATACCCTACAAGATACATGCCCTACAAGATACATACCCTACAAGATACATGCCCTGCAAGATACATACCCTACAAGATACATACCCTACAAGATACATGCCCTGCAAGATACATACCCTACAAGATACATGCCCTGCAAGATACATACCCTACAAGATACATGCCCTGCAAGATACATACCCTACAAGATACATGCCCTACAAGATACATACCCTACAAGATACATGCCCTGCAAGATACATACCCTACAAGATACATGCCCTGCAAGATACATACCCTACAAGATACATGCCCTACAAGATACATACCCTACAAGATACATGCCCTACAAGATACATGCCCTGCAAGATACATACCCTACAAGATACATGCCCTACAAGATACATGCCCTGCAAGATACATACCCTACAAGATACATGCCCTGCAAGATACATACCCTACAAGATACATGCCCTACAAGATATATATCTCTCGGTGCGTCTCACATAAGTTAATAATAACGCCACATAATGTTTTTCTTTAAGCGCTCCGTTATTTTTTTTAGTTTGTATAATCTGTTAAGTCATCCTTTCATTAACGAAATTATGGTCTCAACCTCATTTGTTGTTATATCTGTTTTAATGTGTTTTTTGCATGTAGCATGCCTAAAATAAAATGTTCACAAATATTAAGAATACCAATTATTACTATCGTCAGAATTTTAAACTATAAAATAAGTCCTTATATTTTGTCCCACATGTTTTAATCTGATACCGTAAGTTTCAATTAAAATTAAAACTAGGCAAACTATGTACACATCATGGTATCATGCAATGCAGTCTATCATTCCACGTACCCAAAATGTAAATTTAAATTCTTTTATCTATAACGTTCTTAAAATATAATTGCTGAAAAAAGTATATTATTTTCTATCACAGGAAATATAAAAGTCTATGTTTAAACCTTATATTTCTTCGCATATTATATTCAACACGGGTTTAACTTTCTTGATATACTAAAAACATGTTTTATAATTATTAAAAAATAATCTGAGATTAAGACACATGTGCACCATCTGGGTATCTTTATTGTAGACGTTTCGCCATCCAGTGGCTTTATCAATACAAATTCTAGGACATAACTTGAAGACAGTAGAACTATGTTATGTCCTAGAATTTGTATTGATAAAGCCACTGGATGGCGAAACGTCTACAATAAAGATACCCAGATGTTGCACATGTGTCTTAATCTCATCTTGTCGGTATTATATACCATTCGTACACAAAAAATAATCTGTAATGCACACACATCTTAGAGAGATAAATAATGTGTTAAGTGGGTTAGGGATTTCTGTGATAGGTGATACCCATGGTAATGGGCCCTGTCTGTCAACACATTCTCATCCACGTTCTGGGCTACGATCCTATCACAAATTTCATGAAGAAAAACATAATATAATGGTTTTTGTATAGACGGTCCCCCTCCATCGTTATCATTCTCTCTCTCACTCTCATTCCTAATAGATAATCTATTGCCTTTCTCGAAACTTTAAATGAGAGTAACGATGACCATCAGGCTCGTTCTTAGGAGTGAAGCGCTTCTTCCTCTCTAGAAATGTAAGAGCGGTGCAGGTCTCCCTCTCACCCAGCACTTTCTGCAAGAACACACTTTCCAGAACGTTTCTATGCCAGCCTCAACCATCGTGGATTACCAGTGTCTACAGTCCAGTGGTCTACAGTCCACCTGTGATCCCCCGACAGGTTTAATGGTGGTCATTCAGACTTTTAGCGGTGGTTAGTGAGATTTTTGGTGGTATTATTTTTTGCGACATTTGGTGTCAGCCATCGAGATTTTTGAAGTTGGTCGGTGATACTTTTAGTGGTAGTCAGTGATACTGATGCGATAGTCAGTGATACTCTTCGTGGTAGTCAGTGATACTGATGGTGATAGTGATACTGATAGTGGTAGTGAGTGATATTGATGCGATAGTCAGTAATACTGATGGTGGTAGTCAGTGATATTGATGGTGGTAGTCAGTGATACTGATAGTGGTGACCAGTGAGACATTTGGAGGTGGTCAGCGTAATTTTGGAAGCGGTTCTTTAAATATCACAAGTAAATAACAGTTAAAGATAAATCTCTTGTAGTTGATGTAATTCTTGGCTACTGCAGAAAATACGAAGTGGTCCGTATTAAAAACGTTTAGAGAACCAAAGGATTACAGGATATATAAACGTGTGTGTACAGTGTGTGTATAATCTAAAGAAATTCATGACCCAACACATACCGAAGGAATAAGGCAGTGGAATATCATGAGGACTCTTTAAGTACACTAGCCCATCCTAAACATTACAAAGCAGTCCCACTGAATGAGTGCAACAGGTAATGACTAAGTGCAACAGGTAATGACTGAGAGCAGCAGGTAACAGCTGACTAACAGGTAAAGACTTAAAGCAACAGATAATAATGGAGTTCTACAAGTATTTCGTAGCAATTAAATTATTGCTATAAATCCGAATGTGTTCAGAAACCTTCCAGAGAGGGATGACAGAGCAAATGTCAATTTAATATTGATGAATGCCCTGTAAGGAAGACGAGGGAGGTAAGAGAGAAGAGGGAGTTGGTAGGAAGATAAGTGGGGGGGGGGAAAGAAGTGGAAAGAGAGAATGAAGTGGGAAGTGGGGAAGGGAGACTGATGAGAGAGGAAATAAGAAGAGAAGACTGGGGGCAGGACAAAGGGAGTGATAAGGGAAAGGATGAAAGACAGAAGGTAGGAGAAGGAAAAAATAAAAAGAAGGGAATAGGGAAGGTGAAAAGAGTGAGACAGGGAGTGAAGATCGAATGGAACTAATGGAGAAGAGGAGAGGGTAAGGGAGACAGGGAAGAGGCAGGAGACAGACAATGTTAAGTAGCTTTCTCTTTCTCTCTTTCTCATGAGAGACTGAATTCTCGATCAATGAAGAGGACAGAACCTACTACATCTTTTTTAAAAGTTCATATTAACAAAGTTAATAGAGAGGTGGCCTTGTAAATTCCTACCTTCAGTTGGACTCCTAGCAACTTATGAAGAAGTTACAAATGTTCATTAGAGTTATTGGTTACATGGACAGCAGTCGGGGGCGAAGTGCAACATCCCCGACATTCACTTATTGTGAATGTCGGGAAAAAACGTCTCTTAAGATTTGCAATCTTAGTGGCTGTGACTCTCCAGAATGTGGAGACGGCTCTGAGCCTATCTAATTTTGAATTTACCACGAGAATGGTCGATAAAGAGACAGGCTTGAAATTCTTTTCTCTGGTTACATCCCCTGCAATCGATGAACACACAAACACACACACACACACACACACACACACACACACACACACACACACACACACACACACACACACACACACACACACACACACACACACACACACACACACACACACACACACACACACACACACACACACACACACACACACACACACACACACACACACGCACACACACACACACACACGCACACACACACACAGAGGCGAGATCAAACTTTATGGAAAGTGCTTCACTTTCCCCTAAACTTCAAGTTTTACAAATAAGTTCAGATGAGATAAGTTACTCGTACATAATGCTGACATTAAGAGATGGATAAATTTGCATTTCTTTAAAGGATTTTACAGTTAAATTTACACAGTCAAAAGTTATAAATTTTAGAAAACAATGAAAATCTGATCTGAGATCACCAGAGATCGACCATTATTGACAAAATGTTAGGACTCTTAGTACAGGTCATATGTGTAATTTCGCGTCAGAATTCTCTTGTAAATTAACAAGGTTAGAGAAGAGCCCTCGAGCTCCGACCTTCCCGAAGAGAATGGAAAGTTGACTTGATTCGAATGCATTTGACCGACACTTGATCCAATATTGCTTGCTCCAGCACCTTCTCCAATTGAGTTCAGTCTGATTGCAATACACCACCAAATCCTGATTCCACTTACCACTGCCCTGTACCACTTCCTGCCTCCACTTACCACTGTCCTACACCACTTCCTGCCTCCACTTACCATTGCCTCACGCCACTTCCTGCCTCCATTTACCATTGCCCCACGCCACTTCCTGCCTCCACTTACCACTGCCCCAAACCACTACCTAGCTCCAGTTGCCACTACCAACCATCACTGCCCACCATTGTCTACCACCACCTACCACAAACTACAACCATCCACCGCCACCTAATCTCGCCACTCATCGCCTACCACCTATCACCAGGCATCACCAATTACAACCCATCACCCATGTCGACAGTAACATGTACCTACCCTTCTAGAGAAATGCTTTGATGCTGCTGAAGGCCTCCTGATTCCTTGCACTGGATTTATTCTTCCCTTCCTCTCATGTTAAACCTGATTACCTTCCATTCCCCGTGTGTGAAAACATCTGTCAGGGTACAGCTCAATCAAGTTCTAACCTTCAGTTCTACCCCGAGATCTACCCTGAGCTGTACCCTCAGCTCTAAACTGAACTCTACCCTCAGCTCTAAACTGAACTCTACCCTCAGCTTTACCCTAAGTGAAACGTCTCAGTAAAAGACTTACATATTGTGTTACCAGTGTATCTCCTTCCTTTCAGCATAATTATACAAATAATTAGTGCGGAAATTCACAAACACACACCACCAGCGAAAAGGCAGGGCCAAGAGCTGTGAATCGACCCTTGCAACCACAAATAGGTGAGTACACACACACATCTCCTGAGGTGCACATCAACCAAACAACTGCTGCAGCATATGGGCGCCTGGCAAACCTAAGAATAGCGTTCCGATACCTTAGGAATCCTTCAAAACTCTGTACACCGTGTACGTGAGGCCCATACAGGAATATGCAGCGCTAGTTTGCAACCCACACCTGGTCAAGCAAGTGCAAAGGTTTGCAACAAGACTAGTCCCAGAGCTAAGGGGCATGTCCTACGAGGAGAGGTTAAGGGGAATCGACCTGGACAGGAGACATAGGTTGACATGATAACGACATA
Source organism: Cherax quadricarinatus (assembly GCF_038502225.1). Taxonomy (NCBI): domain Eukaryota; kingdom Metazoa; phylum Arthropoda; class Malacostraca; order Decapoda; family Parastacidae; genus Cherax; species Cherax quadricarinatus. The sequence continues at coordinate 8,870 of NW_027196403.1, forward strand.
TAAAGTACTGAGAGGAATTGACAAGGTGAATAGGGACAGGATGTTTCAGAGATGGGACACAGCAACAAGGGGTCATAATTGGAAGTTAAAGACTCAGATGAGTCACATGGACGTTAGGAAATATTTCTTCAGTCACAGAGTCGTCAGAAAGTGGAAAAGTCTGGAGAGGAATGTAATGGAGGCAAGACCAATACATAGCTTTAAGAAGAGATATGATCAAGCTCGTGGAGCAGGGAGAAAGTGGACCTAGTAGCGACCAGTGAAGAAGCGGGGTCAGAAGCTATGAATCGACCCTTGCGACCACAATTAAGTGAGTACATGCACACACACATTTATTTTTATCATTATATGTACTACTGATATAATAACAATAATAATAATAATAATAATAATAATAATAATAATAATAATAATAATAATAATAATAATAATAATAATAATAATAATAATAATAATAATTAATATTATTAACAATAATAATAATTAATAATAGCAATAATAATAATTTTCTCGGGACGCAAGGAGCCTTCTTGATGCATGGTATTCATAGTATTGGGACGCAAACATCTTCACTTGACGCATTTAATCCATTGTCTATGGACGTAAACATCCTCTTTTGACGCATTTCAATCATCGTCGGAGGACGCAAGCACCTGCACTTGACGCATTTCAATCATTAATTGTCTGGTGATAATCCATTTTCTGAGACCAGTCATTTGAGACTTAAAGGATGGACCTGTCGCCGCTCATTAATATGGCTTCACTTGTGCTTTAATGTCCAATTTGAAATGGTGCATAATTCGTTTATTAGATTTTGGTGAATATGTGTAAAATTAATTGTATGTGACTACCTCTTTGTAGTTACAGTAGCAGAGTCATACTCGTTGTGTTCCATCTAGTGTTTGTAGCTACGGTAGCAGTCATGCTCGTTGTGTTCCATCTAGTGTTTGTAGTTACAATAGCAGTCATGGTCATTATGTTTCATCTAGTGTTTGTAGTCACAGTAGCAGTCATACTCGTTGTGTTCCATCTAGTGTTTGTAGCTACAGTAGCAGTCATGCTCGTTGTGTTCCATCTAGTGTTTGTAGTTACTGCAGCAGAGTCATGCTCGTTGTGTTCCAGTGTTAAGTTTGTCATTATTGTTTTTTTTTAATTATTGAGTAACTGTCTGAATTGTTTTCTCATGACTTGAGCAGTCTACCATTTTATATGTAGGGAAAATATTTTCCATGATTTCAACACTTTTATTTTAAGTTTACGTGTGTGTTCGGTTGTTCTCTTTACTACAAAACTTCCTTCTCCATTTTCTTGTATTCTTTTATAATCTTGTATGTGGCATCGAACCACGGACACTCAGTATGTAAGCTGATTGCGCTGCCAACCGACCCAACGAGCTGTGCCCTCGTTTACTATTTCCCGCCTCTCAAAGAATCTGGGTCTGTTTACCTTATCAAGTCCTCTCAATATTTTGTACTTTATTACCCATAGTCCTTTTTTCCTGTAGTGTTATCAAGCTGAGCTCTCTTAACCTCTCCTCATAGGACATACCCCATAGCTCAGGGACTAGTCTCTTTGTAAACTTCTACACTTTCTCCATTTTCTTGACAGGTGTGGATTCTATACTGGTGCTGTATACTCCAGTATGGGCATGCCATACACAGTATACAGTGTCGTGAATGACTCCTTACTTAGATTTCTGAAAGCTAGTCTTAGATTTGCCAGACGGGCAATTGCTGCAACACTTACTCGGTTGATGTGCGCCTCAGGCGATATAATTAATACAATAAGCAGCTCAAGGTCCTTCTTGTGTGAGGTTTGCGTGCGTGTGTGTAGTTTGTGTAGTGTGTAGTGTGTGCAATGTGTGTTGTGTGTGCAATGTGTGTAGTGTGTGTAATGTGTGTAATGTGTGTAATGTGTGTGTGTGTGTGTGTGTGTGTGTGTGTGTGTGTGTGTGTGTGTGTGTGTGTGTGTGTGTGTGTGTGTGTGTGTGTGTGCCATTTCTCACTTGGCTAATGGCCTAAGAACACGAGAGAAAGACAGTTATATGAACAGTAAATTCTTCCTGCGGCCACATAACAGCCTGAAGTCTCCTGATAATCATTTATTGAGGCTCTTTTGGTACGAGTATTATCTTATTTGCACCAGGAACAGAAGGAAGGAAGGAAGGAAGGACGGTAAAGAGGTAGGGAAGAATAGAAGAAAATTAGGGATGGAGAGAGGGAGGAAGGAAAGAAGGAAAGTTGGGGAGGGAGAAAGAGAGAATATGAAGGAAAATGTTATGGAAGAAGTTGAAGGATACGAAAAAGAGGAGGAGAATAATGAGGACGATTATGAAGTGGAAATAAAGTTGGAGAAAAGCAATAACATGAAGAAATATTTGACATTAATAAAAAAAATCCATAAATATACAAAGACAGAAATAAATTCGGCAAGAACTGAAATTCACACTACCCTCTCTCTCTCTCTCTTAACTGTAAAGTCTTATCTTCATATTCCTAACTTTCACTCCGGAGTTTGAGGGGATGAAAAGGGCCTCACTGGATTTCACAAGCAATTCCTTCCTAGACACAGATGATCTGCCCCGCAGGAGTGAGTTGATGATGCTGGCTGCAGTGGTCAAGGACGTCTTTGCAGCTGGCAATGGTGAGAGGTTAAGCAGTCAGATTCCTGCAAGCTATAGATGACAATTTGACCCTGTAAGACAAGGAAAATGTCGGGTATGAAATAAAGAGTGCAGCAACCTCCATCACAACACTGGCTTTATCCCACAACACAATCACAACTCTGGTCGATGTCTAGGTTCTTGAACCTCTCCTTCAGACAACCACAATCAAGAGGCCATCCCAGCAGGCACAGGCACCACCCCTCCAGATTCCAGAACAACAGAAAACCTCAAACTACCATTATCATGGACGTGCAACAAAAAAAAAAAAAACATGGAACAGAAAAAAAAAACTTTGCTCTAAATTTAATATAGCAACCTCACCTCCGAAATTTACGTGTAATAAATTTAGCTGAATCCTACCAAATCAATCTTAGGTCAGCCTAAATTTATCAAGTATTATTTACCATCAATGGCATATAATAATATCATGATGCTCAGACTAATTCTCGTCGATTCACTGTAACAAGTGTGATAGAATAGCTATTTGAGTTGCGATGTTCACGCACTTGTGAAAACACAACTGTTGAATGGGTCATAGTGAAGGTGTTGCCTTCTTTGAGTCACCTTGCCTTGGTGGGAAACAATCGACGTGGACGTTATATAAAAAAAATTTACCCTGGCAAAACGATCGTTGCTTTAAAGGTTAAGAATGAAAAGCACGACATGTGCTTATAAGTATGCATATGTGAGTGAAAGTTGACATGTATGCAAGTGATTTTGCATCCATAAATGTATTTCTCAAAATAAATACGTAATACTCACACTATCAATGGACACTCAGTAGTTCGATTAAACTTAACTCACACACCTAAGAGAGAGAGAGAGAGAGAGATCAAGTTAGCGTGTGCAATGCTTCATATCCAGGATATCCATTAATTTCTAAACAACTTCATATTAAATTCTGGAAGTCAAAGGAAATAACACAATCAATTACTTGATGTTGTTGTCTAGCTGAATGTATACATCTGCTTTACTTTCTTGTCACTCTGTGATCTTTATACCTCTATATATCATGTGCTTCCTCTGTCTCTCTACTTAAACACGGACACGCGTCTCCCAACACACACCATTCTCAAGTACACATCTCCACTTCCACACCTATCAGTGTACACACAGCTTCACCGCGCACATAGCGTCGCTACTGCGGCAGCTCACCTGCAGAATGCGCTGCCCTCACACGAATACAGATCCATAATTCATAACTTCTGGGACTGCAGCTCTTCAGTGCTGTGATTTGCAGCTTCCACAGGAAGCTGCACGGAAGGTCTGGGGTGCGTTTTCCACGGACGGTGTCTATAAAAAGAGACGCGCTACGCAATCTCGAGATGAAACGGAATATAGACAGGATTTTGTCGTAAGCTTATGGCGTTAGGTAAGGCGAGAGGGTGAAGCAGAAGTGTACCTTGTGTGCAAAGGTCAGAAGGGTGGGTTTACCTGAGGTGCTGAGAGTTCATATGGGATGAGGGAGGTTGAGTGGGGCTATGTTTATCCCCGGAGCTAGGAAGAGACGGAACGGAACTTCACGCAGCGGAACAGAACAAGAAAGGACAGGATGTAATGATGCTGGTCGGGAAGGAACGTGAAGGATATAAACAAAAGGAAAAATAGTCGAAAATGAAGGGAAAACTGAAGAAATCGTAATAGGAAGCATGAACGCATTCACTAATGAGAGATGTACAGTACTTACATCCATACCTGATTCATTTATCTGTAAATTATAACAAATATATCTGGATTTATATGGCTTCCTAGCTCCACATTATTAAATAATATTACTGTAATACACACACACACACACACACACACACACACACACATTATATATATATATATATATATATATATATATATATATATATATATATATATATATATATATATATATATATGTATATATATATATATATATATAAAGGCAAAGGGGATAAAAGAGAGTGCAAAAATTATAGGGGGATAAGTCTGTTGAGTGTACCTGGTAAAGTGTATAGTAGAGTTTTAATTGAAAGAATTAAGAGTAAGACGGAGAATAGGATAGCAGATGAACAAGGAGGCTTTAGGAAAGGTAGGGGGTGTGTGGACCAGGTGTTTACAGTGAAACATATAAGTGAACAGTATTTAGATAAGGCTAAAGAGGTCTTTGTGGCATTTATGGATTTGGAAAAGGCGTATGACAGGGTGGATAGGGGGGCAATGTGGCAGATGTTGCAAGTGTATGGTGTAGGAGGTAGGTTACTGAAAGCAGTGAAGAGTTTTTACGAGGATAGTGAGGCTCAAGTTAGAGTATGTAGGAAAGAGGGAAATTTTTTCCCAGTAAAAGTAGGCCTTAGACAAGGATGTGTGATGTCACCGTGGTTGTTTAATATATTTATAGATGGGGTTGTAAGAGAAGTAAATGCGAGGGTCTTGGCAAGAGGCGTGGAGTTAAAAGATAAAGAATCACACACAAAGTGGGAGTTGTCACAGCTGCTCTTTGCTGATGACACTGTGCTCTTGGGAGATTCTGAAGAGAAGTTGCAGAGATTGGTGGATGAATTTGGTAGGGTGTGCAAAAGAAGAAAATTAAAGGTGAATACAGGAAAGAGTAAGGTTATGAGGATAACAAAAAGATTAGGTGATGAAAGATTGAATATCAGATTGGAGGGAGAGAGTATGGAGGAGGTGAACGTATTCAGATATTTGGGAGTGGACGTGTCAGCGGATGGGTCTATGAAAGATGAGGTGAATCATAGAATTGATGAGGGAAAAAGAGTGAGTGGTGCACTTAGGAGTCTGTGGAGACAAAGAACTTTGTCCTTGGAGGCAAAGAGGGGAATGTATGAGAGTATAGTTTTACCAACGCTCTTATATGGGTGTGAAGCGTGGGTGATGAATGTTGCAGCGAGGAGAAGGCTGGAGGCAGTGGAGATGGCATGTCTGAGGGCAATGTGTGGTGTGAATATAATGCAGAGAATTCGTAGTTTGGAAGTTAGGAGGAGGTGCGGGATTACCAAAACTGTTGTCCAGAGGGCTGAGGAAGGGTTGTTGAGGTGGTTCGGACATGTAGAGAGAATGGAGCGAAACAGAATGACTTCAAGAGTGTATCAGTCTGTAGTGGAAGGAAGGCGGGGTAGGGGTCGGCCTAGGAAAGGTTGGAGGGAGGGGGTAAAGGAGGTTTTGTGTGCGAGGGGCTTGGACTTCCAGGAGGCATGCATGAGCGTGTTTGATAGGAGTGAATGGAGACAAATGGTTTTTAATACTTGACGTGCTGTTGGAGTGTGAGCAAAGTAACATTTATGAAGGGATTCAGGGAAACCGGCAGGCTGGACTTGAGTCCTGGAGCTGGGAAGTACAGTGCCTGCACTCTGAAGGAGGGGTGTTAATGTTGCAGTTTAAAAACTGTAGTGTAAAGCACCCTTCTGGCAAGACAGTGATGGAGTGAATGATGGTGAAAGTTTTTCTTTTTCGGGCCACCCTGCCTTGGTGGGAATCGGCCAGTGTGATAATAAAAAATAATAAATAATATATGCAAAACAACCACTCTGAAAAAATAGAGAAATTCCAAGCGCTTTCGTGACTACTCACATTATCAAGGAACTATCAATATATATATATATATATATATATATATATATATATATATATATATATATATATATATATATATATATATATATATATATATATATATATATATATATATATATATAATGTATATGCGAAATTCCAAGCGCTTTCGTGACTTCTCACATTATTAAGGAACAGTTCCTTGATAATGTGAGAAGTCACGAAAGCGCTTGGAATTTTGCTATTTTTTTCACAGTGGTTGTTCTGCATATTGTGATATGACCTCTTTACTGTGATCATATATATATATATATATATATATATATATATATATATATATATATATATATATATATATATATATATATATATATATATATATATATATATATATAGCAATGAAATCACGAAACAAGTGATTTTAAATCATTTACTAAACTGCGGCAGGCCAGGACTCGACCCTACAAGCTTTATACCGCCTCCAGAGACAGCACAATGTACGCATCGCCTTACCACTTGAGTCAGCGATCCTACAAGAATCTCGCATGCAGCTGAAGTACAAGTTTTTCTCGTGATCCGAGGACACTCGTGGCAATGGTATCTCGAGGATTAATTTCAGCCTACTCCTGTTTGAATACCCACCTCAACAAGCAGTCAATATAGCAATGAAATCACGAAACAAGTGATTTTAAATCATTTACCAAACTGCGGCAGACCAGGACTCGACCCTACGAACCTCATACCGCCTCCAAAGACACCCCAAGATCTTTCTCCTTGAGCGAGGTTTGCAGTCTTTGGCCACCTAGCCTATACTCCGTCTGCGGTCTTCTGTGCCCTTCCAATCTTCATGACTTTGCATTTGGCAGGGTTAAATTCGAGAAGCCAGTTACTGGACCAAGTGTCCAGTCAGTCCAGGTCTCTTCGAAGTCCTGCCTGATCATCATCTGATTTAATTCTCCTCATTAAATTCACATCATCTGCGAACAGGGACACTTCTGAGTCTAACCCTTCCATCATGTCATTCACATATACCAAAAATAGCATTGGTCCTAGGACCGACGCATGTGGGACCCCGCTCTTCACAGGTGCCCACTGTGATACCTCATCACGTACCATGACTCGTTGTTGCCTCCCTTGTGTGTGTGTGTGTGTGTGTGTGTGTGTGTGTGTGTGTGTGTGTGTGTGTGTGTGTGTGTGTATAATGTCTCATCACGCACAAAAAGTTTTTTTAATTTTCGTACACTTTTAATGTAAATATTTTTTAATGTTTTTAAATACATAAATGAAAATACAATAAATTCTTCTTATGATAATGTAAATATTAAAGTCATTATGTTAAGAGGAACGGTTTAAAGTTGATCATTTTTATGGAATATGAGGGAATAACATTCCCAGTGAACAATGTTAAGAGGAACGGTTTAAAGTTGATCATTTTTATGGAATATGAGGGAATAACATTCCCAGTGAACAATGTTAAGAGGAACGGTTTAAAGTTGATCATTTTTATGGAATATGAGGGAATAACATTCCCAGTGAACAATGTTAAGAGGAACGGTTTAAAGTTGATCATTTTTATGGAATATGAGGAATAACATTCCCAGTGAACAATGTTAAGAGGAACGGTTTAAAGTTGATCATTTTTATGGAATATGAGGAATAACATTCCCAGTGAACAATGTTAAGAGGAACGGTTTAAAGTTGATCATTTTTATGGAATATGAGGAATAACATTCCCAGTGAACAATGTTAAGAGGAACATGATCATTTTTATGGAATATGAGGGAATAACATTCCCAGTGAACAATGTTAAGAGGAACGGTTTAAAGTTGATCATTTTTATGGAATATGAGGAATAACATTCCCAGTGAACAATGCTCTTTAGCTCGGTTAAACGTGATTCACTATTATTCAATGGAAAAATATATAATGTACATTCATAGTGTATGTAACTGCGTATGCAGGAATGTAAATAAGGTTAGACAATTGTGTAACGCCTGAGTCAGTCATCAGTCAACGGTGGTATGGATAAGATATCAGCCGAGGTTCACCATATTTTAGAATTACAATTTTGCTAAGGAATTAAGTTACAGAATTCAGTAACATTTTATTGAATAAAAATGTATTTGAATCTGCTAGTCTTAATAATTTATCATATGTCTTATTATAATATTCTTGATGGAACCTGTATCTTTATGAGGCTTGTGTATGTCTTAATGTATACACACGTGTACTTCTATGTACACGTGTGTATACATGTCATATACACCAAACACACACACACACACACACTATATAGAATTTTTTTCGAGGAATTGACAGGGCGGATTAGTACAGAAAGTTGGAAATGTCAGGACAAGGGCAAGAAGCCACACCAAGATGTATAAAACAGTCTATAAAAAATACGCTGAGCGACAATACTGTGTCAATCATAAATTATGACTGCATGAAGAGTCCTTACTCTAGGAATGTAAAACCTGACCTAACTTTAAATCGGATTCTTATATTCTGTTTCCAGCAAATTTCTATATGTTATTTAAATTATGAGACTGATTATGTGACTATTGTATCGTGTGCCCCGCTTGGATCCACCTTTTTCTTCTTGCTCCAAATATATTCGGCAACTAAGGCATTTATTAAGATGTTTTGCCAATCAGTGGCTTTTCTCCCAGGGGTTTTAGTCTGTGCCCAGCGCCAAAACACTCACAACCATTTCGTAGATTTCCAAAATGCCTGGCTTATCATCGGAGAAGCGTGCCTACGTAGCAGCGCTATATGGAATCGGCTGTCTTCGCTACTACCAACACCATCTCTCAAAGCACAAATTGTTTTAAGATTTTCGAAATACTTTCCCATCACATCCTATCTACGCAGAACACAGTTATCACCTAACTCTGCCATCTAGCCCGTGCAACACCTTACTTGACCTACTATATTATTTTGTTTTCTATTCCCTACATTGGATTAAGCCATTGGTTAGCGAAACGTCTCTTTAATACATGTTTTCGATACAGCATAAATGTCTTTCTTACAACCCTGTCGGCGTAAATCAACGTGGCAAGCTCTATAAAGTGGAGGGATGTAGGATTCGCCCTGCCCTCTTTGTTTAAGTGCCGTTAAACTCCATCAGACTTCGAGGATGTAGCTTGTAAGAATTCTGAACAAAGGGAGTGTTTCTTACAAACGTCAGAGGAGCGGTCTCGCTGTAATACAGTGTAACGCAAAGAGTTCGCTTGATACCTGAGGTTTTTCTGTTATATGACGTGATAATGGTTAATAATCAATCAAGAAATTATGAAGATGTAGCTCAAATTGACATACATTTCTACTCAGAAGTTTTCTAGTGCCTGTTTTATCAAGGTAGGTTAAAAATAATGAACTTACACGTAGGTGAATGGTTATTCTGTCGCCTCTGGTCATTGGCGCCTGTGGATCAGTTCTCGGGTGAATAAAATTTAGGCCAAATAAAAAAAGCTATAAACAAAGTGGTGATAATATTTTTCCAAGACAGGACCTGCGGCAAAGAACTCAAATTGGGTGAATAAAACTTTTTTGAAGAATACAGACGAGCATTAAATTGGCAATATTTATAGATAAGTGGAACAAACTGCCGAGTAGTGTTACTGAAGCAAGCACTCTGGGCACCTTTACAAATAGGTTAGACAAGTATTAAAGTGAAACTGAGTGAACTGGATCTGCCTAGTATGAGTCAGTAATCAAACCATACCACGGGCGGGATTGAACCCGCGGTCAGAGAGTCTCAAAACTCCAGACCGTCGCGGGTTCAATCCCGCCCGTGGTATGGTTTGTTTGCAATCGTGTCATTACGATTTCGTGAGTCATGGGTCAGTAATTATTGCACTCTCTTCTTTTCCTTTGCGTTTTCTTATTTTTTTTCTTCACCACCCCTAATATTTCTCCCTGGGTCCACTAATCTTTCTTGTCTCTTCCATTCTCCCAGCAGACACTATTGCGCAAGTTTCACCTCCCCCCCTTTCTTTCTTTCTTTCTTTCTCTGCTATAAACATTTGGCTATTATTTATAATTTTATTATTATTTTGCTTTTGTTATATCTTATAATTATTATTTCTTGATAATGAATATTATCATTACTGGAACAACATTTATTTTTGTTAATCTGAAAAAAGTAATATTAAATTTTTATTCACATTTCAGGGCGTTCAGTGACCAACCAATGACGGTGTGCGAGAGAGAGAGAGAGAGAGAGACCGACAGAGACAGATAATGTTGAAAGTTGTCCTTGCAATTTATAAAGACATTCTCCGTCAACCAATCATAGGATTCTATTGTGTTCGTAAAACAGGATATATCGTACCTACATCCGTGACAAGGTTCTCTCTCTCTCTCTCTCTCTCTCTCTCTCTCTCTCTCTCGGTTCCACTGTGACGTCTTGATTCTTGTTCAAATAATGGCTCTTGACCCATTATGAAGACCTCTTGAAATATTCTGTTAAGTTCTTCCTAAGCTTTCTCCTAATTACTCATTTTCCACGAATGTTCTTCCACCATTCTTCTGTCTAATAACCTTCTCTTTTACTGGTCGATTAAATCTAGGTTATCTGCCGAGAAGGAATAAGTAGACTTTACTTCTATTTCTATGAAGACAGTTGATACGAGGTTGAATTTCTGCTGGTTGTACTACTAGGTACTACTGGTAGGTGCCCCGTGGTCTGGTGGCACAGCTCTCGCTACACACAGTTAAGGTCCGGGTTCGATTCCCGACAAAGGGGTGGAAACATTGGGCGTGTTTCCTTACACCAGTTGTCCATGTTCACCCATCAGTAATAGTGGGTACCTGGGTGTTAGTCGACTGGTGTGGGTCGCATCCCGGGACAAAACTGACCTAATTTGCCCGAAATGCTGTGCATAACAAGCGGCTCTCTATATTGTAGTATGTCACTGATGTCAGCTAGGCCTGTATACCTTGTACTTGTAGAAATAAAGATATTATTACTAATGCTATCAACACCGTCACTACTACTACCTTACTACTATTATGCCCTGGGTGCTTCACTGCCAGATAATCGAACTAAGATAGCTGCCGAAGTAACGTCAGGATTCCGTTGACACAAGCAAGGTGTTTCACTGGTTCTTGGTTGCATCCGGCAGGTGGAAATTGATTGTCCAACTGATCTTAAATGAATGTATTGTTTTCCACTTCCAACTTCATCAAGCAGGTTGTTTTATTGCTTTATGTTCTCTCTTTTCTTCTTCCTTCCCTCTTTCCTTACCGCTCTCTCTTCTTTCCAATATCTCATTACTACCCTACTCCCCCCGCTCTCTCTCTCTCTACTACTTACCATTTTCTCTCCCCTTCCCTCTTTCTATCCTGTCATCTCTCTCTCTTTTCTTCTATCTCTTCCTCTCCCCTCCTCTCACCCTCTCATTTCCTCCATCCTTCCCTTCCTATTCCTCCCCTCTCTTCCTCATACATCCCCCTGCCCCCCCCCACACCTCTCCAGCAGACAAGCGCCAATTACCATCCACTATTCATTATTCTATCCTTAAGTGTTTGCTATTCCTCTTCTCCTCCTCCTGTTCTACCTCTCCTCTCCTTGAATATGAAGTCATGTACGTGTGTATGGGCTCCGTGTACATAGCCACGGTCATGCCCAGAGTATCTTGCCATCACATTCCTTTGTAATCAAGATACCTGCGGCATGCCTCTCTTTTTAAATATTAACATAAGCAATATTGGCCCCTCTTGGCGCCAGCTTGTGTATGCATTGTGTCTAGTTTGGAGTATGCAGCACCAACATGAAACCTATACTTGATAAAGCTATACTAAATTTGTATGCTAAATGCCTAAACTAATTGGGTAAACCTCACTGGGTCTACATGAACTACAGCTTGAAAGGGATAATTATAAACCACAATTCAAGAAAATACACTGCGGTATAAATAAGTTCGTCGCGCCAATTCAATACAAGCTTCTAAGTTTATTTTGTAGTTTATTTTTTGCGATATCGATGGATGAAATATTGATGACAGATAATCCACAATAGAGTCTACCTGGAGGGTGTTTCGGGGCCCGGTCCATGACTAGGCCTTGCGATGTATCAAGGTCTGATCAACCAAGCTGTTACTGCCGACCACACGCAATCCAAAGTACGAACCAGAGCCCGTCTGGTCAGGCATTGACTTTAAGTATTTCTCCAGTTCCCTCTTGAAGGTAGACAGGGATCTATTTGTGATTCCCCTTATGTATGATGGGAGGCTGTCGAATAGTGTACTCAAGGCACCACTGCTTTTCATTTGGGAAATAATCCACCGTCTGCCGAGTTTTTTTACATTCATAGGGAGTGATTTCTGTGTGCAGATTTGGGACCAGTGCCTCTAGAATTTTAAAAATGCAAATTATGACGTACATTTCTCGCCTGCGCTCCAAGGAGTACAAGTCTAGAGCTTTCAAACGTTCCCAGTAACAGAGATGGTTTACTGAACTTATAAGTACAGTCAAGGTTCTCTGTACATTCTCCAGATCTATAATTTCACTTGCCTTCAAAAGGGGCTGTACACTAGTCCAGCTAGATAGGAAAAGTCACTTAAAGAGGATCATTGGCTTGGTATCTCTTGTACTGAAGGTTCTCATTATCCATCCTACCATTTTCCTCGTGGTTGTAATAATGACATTGTTGGGGTCCTTGAAAGTGAGATCCTCTGATATTATACTCCCAAGTTCTTTACATTAGTTTTGTGGATGACTGTACCTGTTTCCATAGGAACAATCCACACTTTTGGCTCTGTCATTCCCTCTGTCTCACGTTGTCATTCACTCTTGGGGTAAACACGTCACTTGTGGACTAGAAGACATTGGGAAACATCAGGTTAGTTGGTTGCATAATGGGATTTAAGGCCTATCGACTGCACTAAGGTTATTAAGGCTGCACGTAAATTTTCACCACCAGACAAGAATATTATAACCTCTAAACTAGGAATTAAAGTAAACTCTTAGCATATATATCTTGTGACAAACACACCTTTCTGTGTATATGGGTATGGGGTGCATAATAAAGATCTTAAACTAACTAAACTATGTATATATATATATATATATATATATATACATATATATATATATATATATATATATATATATATATATATATATATATATTTTTATTATCACACTGGCCGATTCCCACCAAGGCAGGGTGGCCCGAAAAAGAAAAACTTTCACCATCATTCACTCCATCACTGTCTTGCCAGAAGGGTGCTTTACACTACAGTTTTTAAACTGCAACATTAACACCCCTCCTTCAGAGTGCAGGCACTGTACTTCCCATCTCCAGGACTCAAGTCCGGCCTGCCGGTTTCCCTGAATCCCTTCATAAATGTTACTTTGCTCACACTCCAACAGCACGTCAAGTATTAAAAACCATTTGTCTCCATTCACTCCTATCAAACACGCTCACGCATGCCTGCTGGAAGTCCAAGCCCCTCGCACACAAAACCTCCTTTACCCCCTCCCTCCAACCCTTCCTAGGCCGACCCCTACCCCGCCTTCCTTCCACTACAGACTGATACACTCTTGAAGTCATTCTGTTTCGCTCCATTCTCTCTACATGTCCGAACCACCTCAACAACCCTTCCTCAGCCCTCTGGACAACAGTTTTGGTAATCCCGCACCTCCTCCTAACTTCCAAACTACGAATTCTCTGCATTATATTCACACCACACATTGCCCTCAGACATGACATCTCCACTGCCTCCAGCCTTCTCCTCGCTGCAACATTCATCACCCACGCTTCACACCCATATAAGAGCGTTGGTAAAACTATACTCTCATACATTCCCCTCTTTGCCTCCAAGGACAAAGTTCTTTGTCTCCACAGACTCCTAAGTGCACCACTCACCCTTTTCCCTTCATCAATTCTATGATTCACCTCATCTTTCATAGACCCATCCGCTGACACGTCCACTCCCAAATATCTGAATACGTTCACCTCCTCCATATTCTCTCCCTCCAATCTGATATTCAATCTTTCATCACCTAATCTTTTTGTTATCCTCATAACCTTACTCTTTCCTGTATTCACCTTTAATTTTCTTCTTTTGCACACCCTACCAAATTCATCCACCAATCTCTGCAACTTCTCTTCAGAATCTCCCAAAAGCACAGTGTCATCAGCAAAGAGCAGCTGTGACAACTCCCACTTTGTGTGTGATTCTTTATCTTTTAACTCCACGCCTCTTGTCAAGACCCTCGCATTTACTTCTCTTACAACCCCATCTATAAATATATTAAACAACCACGGTGACATCACACATCCTTGTCTAAGGCCTACTTTTACTGGGAAAAAATTTCCCTCTTTCCTACATACTCTAACTTGAGCCTCACTATCCTCGTAAAAACTCTTCACTGCTTTAAGTAACCTACCTCCTACACCATACACTTGCAACATCTGCCACATTGCCCCCCTATCCACCCTGTCATACGCCTTTTCCAAATCCATAAATGCCACAAAGACCTCTTTAGCCTTATCTAAATACTGTTCACTTATATGTTTCACTGTAAACACCTGGTCCACACACCCCCTACCTTTCCTAAAGCCTCCTTGTTCATCTGCTATCCTATTCTCCGTCTTACTCTTAATTCTTTCAATTATAACTCTACCATACACTTTACCAGGTACACTCAACAGACTTATCCCCCTATAATTTTTGCACTCTCTTTTATCCCCTTTGCCTTTATACAAAGGAACTATGCATGCTCTCAGCCAATCCCTAGGTACCTTACCCTCTTCCATACATTTATTAAATAATTGCACCAACCACTCCAAAACTATATCCCCACCTGCTTTTAACATTTCTATCTTTATCCCATCAATCCCGGCTGCCTTACCCCCTTTCATTTTACCTACTGCCTCACGAACTTCCCCCACACTCACAACTGGCTCTTCCTCACTCCTACAAGATGTTATTCCTCCTTGCCCTATACACGAAATCACAGCTTCCCTATCTTCATCAACATTTAACAATTCCTCAAAATATTCCCTCCATCTTCCCAATACCTCTAACTCTCCATTTAATAACTCTCCTCTCCTATTTTTAACTGACAAATCCATTTGTTCTCTAGGCTTTCTTAACTTGTTAATCTCACTCCAAAACTTTTTCTTATTTTCAACAAAATTTGTTGATAACATCTCACCCACTCTCTCATTTGCTCTCTTTTTACATTGCTTCACCACTCTCTTAACTTCTCTCTTTTTCTCCATATACTCTTCCCTCCTTGCATCACTTCTACTTTGTAAAAACTTCTCATATGCTAACTTTTTCTCCCTTACTACTCTCTTTACATCATCATTCCACCAATCGCTCCTCTTCCCTCCTGCACCCACTTTCCTGTAACCACAAACTTCTGCTGAACACTCTAACACTACATTTTTTAACCTACCCCATACCTCTTCGACCCCATTGCCTATGCTCTCATTAGTCCATCTATCCTCCAATAGCTGTTTATATCTTACCCTAACTGCCTCCTCTTTTAGTTTATAAACCTTCACCTCTCTCTTCCCTGATGCTTCTATTCTCCTTGTATCCCATCTACCTTTTACTCTCAGTGTAGCTACAACTAGAAAGTGATCTGATATATCTGTGGCCCCTCTATAAACATGTACATCCTGAAGTCTACTCAACAGTCTTTTATCTACCAATACATAATCCAACAAACTACTGTCATTTCGCCCTACATCATATCGTGTATACTTATTTATCCTCTTTTTCTTAAAATATGTATTACCTATAACTAAACCCCTTTCTATACAAAGTTCAATCAAAGGGCTCCCATTATCATTTACACCTGGCACCCCAAACTTACCTACCACACCCTCTCTAAAAGTTTCTCCTACTTTAGCATTCAAGTCCCCTACCACAATTACTCTCTCACTTGGTTCAAAGGCTCCTATACATTCACTTAACATCTCCCAAAATCTCTCTCTCTCCTCTGCATTCCTCTCTTCTCCAGGTGCATACACGCTTATTATGACCCATTTCTCGCATCCAACCTTTACTTTAATCCACATAATTCTTGAATTTACACATTCATATTCTCTTTTCTCCTTCCATAACTGATCATTTAACATTACTGCTACCCCTTCATTTGCTCTAACTCTCTCAGATACTCCAGATTTAATCCCATTTATTTCCCCCCACTGAAACTCTCCTACCCCCTTCAGCTTTGTTTCGCTTAGGGCCAGGACATCCAACTTCTTTTCATTCATAACATCAGCAATCATCTGTTTCTTGTCATCCGCACTACATCCACGCACACTTAAGCAACCCAGTTTTATAAAGTTTTTCTTCTTCTCTTTTTTAGTAATTGTATACAGAAGAAGGGGTTACTAGCCCATTGCTCCCGGCATTTTAGTCGCCTCATACGACACGCATGGCTTACGGAGGAAAGATTCTTTTCCACTTCCCCATGGACAATAGAAGAAATAAAAAAGAACAAGAGCTATTTAGAAAAAGGAGAAAAACCTAGATGTATGTATATATATATATGCATGTGCCGAATAGGCAGAACTTGCGATCTTGGCTTAAATAGCAACACTCATCTTGCCATATAGGACAAGTGAAAATTTGTGTATGCAATAATTTCGCCAAAATCATTCTGAACCTAACGAAAAAAATATGTTTGATTGTGTTTGTTTAGTATTAAATTACTGTAAACGTATTTAAAATATATTTAGTTGGGTTAGGCTAAAATAAATTGCTCTTGTTATAATAAGGTTAGGTAAGTTTTCTAAGATTCTTTTGGTGCAAAATTAAAATTTTTTACATTAACATTAATGGAAAAAATATATCTTTAAACGTATAAGAGAAAATTTCAGAAAGGACATAATTTTAAATGAGTTCTTGCTAACTGACCAGTTTTACATATTCGGCACGATATATATATATATATATATATATATATATATATATATAAATATATATATATATATATATATATAGATATATATATATAGATATATATATATATATATATGCAAAACAGCCACTATGAAAGAATAGTGAAATTCCAAGCGTTTTTTTAAATATGAAAGAAAAACATTAAATAGTTTTAAATATAAAATCCATTATGGCAAAATTATGCACTGAGCCACTTCCATCGTCAAATACACATACTATAGGCAGCTCTCAGGATTTAAATCTTTATGTACTTCAATTTAAAAGGATGTCAGTGACTGAAGTACCTACGATGATTAAGACAAGTGCAGCACAAGGTATCGGCAATAAATATTATTGGCAATTAAAGTACATAGTGTTATACATGTGTCTTACTCATCAACTTCTCGGTATTCTATACCATTCACAATATGATAAGAGGTACCTAGCTACGCTATGAGAAAGAGTTGTTGTGTACCTTGGTCATGACAGTAAGCAGATCTAAGTATTTAAGTGCATCCTTTAATAACCCAATACGAAGTGTAAGTGTATTTAAGAGGATAACAAGGGTAAAAGGGTCCAGCTCGGCTACTCGGACCTTCCTTAATTAATTATGAGGATAGTGAGGACAGAGGGGACCGCCCTCGCTACCTCCATTATCTAACAAGTACGCTAAGGCACAACTGGAAGTTAAAGGCAAACGAGTCAGTGATGTAACTTATTTGTGTGGCTAGGAAGTGAATGACCCGGAGGAAATATTGGAAGCAGGCTTCGTACATGGTTTCAAGACTAGTTATGACAGAGCCTGCAAGGCCAAGAGAGAGCAAATCCGACAAGGGGCAAGAGGCACAGACAGGAGCTGACACTCGACCCCTCCAATCACAAGCAAGTATACACACATACACACTCGACCCATACACACACACACACTCGACCCATACACACACACACACACACACACACACACACACACACACACACACACACACACACACACACACACACACACACACACACACACACACACATATAACAGGAAGGGCACTGCAATGGATCAGAGAATACCTGACAGGGAGGCAACAACGAGTCATGGTACGTAATGATGTATCACAGTGGGCACCTGTGACGAGCGGGGTCCCACAGGGGTCGGTCCTAGGACCAGTGCTATTTTTGGTATATGTGAACGACATGACGGAAGGGTTAGACTCAGAAGTGTCCCTGTTTGCAGATGATGTGAAGTTAATGAGGAGAATTAAATCTGATGAGGACCAGGCAGGACTTCAAAGAGACCTGGACAGACTGGACACCTGGTCCAGCAAATGGCTTCTCGAATTTAATCCTGCCAAATGCAAAGTCATGAAGATAGGGGAAGGGCACAGAAGACCACAGACAGAGTATAGGCTAGGTGGCCAAAGACTGCAAACCTCACTCAAGGAGAAAGATCTTGGGGTGAGTATAACACCGAGCATGTCTCCGGAAGCACACATCAATCAGATAACTGCTGCAGCATATGGGCGCCTGGCAAACCTGAGAACAGCATTCCGATACCTTAGTAAGGAATCATTCAAGACACTGTACACCGTGTATGTCAGGCCCATACTGGAGTATGCAGCACCTGTTTGGAACCCGCACTTGATAAAGCACGTCAAGAAACTAGAGAAAGTACAAAGGTTTGCAACAAGGTTAGTTCCAGAGCTAAGGGGAATGTCCTATGAAGAAAGATTAAGGGAAATCGGCCTGACGACACTGGAGGACAGGAGGGTCAGGGGAGACATGATAACGACATATAAAATACTGCGTGGAATAGACAAGGTGGACAAGGACAGGATGTTCCAGGGAGGGGACACAGAAACAAGAGGCCACAATTGGAAGTTGAAGACACAAATGAGTCAGAGAGGTAGTAGGAAGTATTTCTTCAGTCATAGAGTTGTAAGGCAGTGGAATAGCCTAGAAAATGACGTAGTGGAGGCAGGAACCATACACAGTTTTAAGATGAGGTTTGATAAAGCTCATGGAGCGGGGAGAGAGAGGGTCTAGTAGCAACCGGTGAAGAGGCGGGGGCCAGGAGCTAGGACTCGACCCCTGCAACCACAAATAGGTGAGTACAAATAGGTGAGTACACACACACACACACACACACACACGCACGCACGGAAACACTCATATACAGCAGGCCTAGTGTCTAATTGACATGTGCCTAGGACAAAATGGTAACTAACACACACACACAAGCCTCTCTCACACACACACACACGCACACTCAAGGAACCTAGAGAGCGTGAACCCAGTAGCGACCAGCAGAGAGGCTGGCCCAGGAGCTGAGTATCTACCCTGCAACCACAAACAGGTGAAGAATCAGGCGACATTTTTATGGCACGTTCCCAACATCACTTCCTGAAGTAAGTTTGTTCTTTTCTTTGAGAATGAGGGTCCCCAGCACAGTTCCCGAGGTGGTACCTCCCTATATATATACAAGCCCCGGGGAGTGGAAATCTTTAGCTCAAGTACTTTCACACTTCTCAGTGCGTCATCAACAGCTGTGCAATCTTGCAAGAGAGCATCCAAAGCAGGGAGAGAGATCTCACAGTAGCGTAGGTGTCACCGGCCACGGTTACCCTTAGACTGGGTTAGTGGTCGGTGCCAACCCCACCCTACCATCATCCTCCTACTCCCCATATGGGGTAGGAAGGTTTCTGAGATGTCAAGTATGAAATTTCAAGATATAAAAAAGCCAGCCCTAAGCTTTTTCTAATTGTTTATAACAGGTCATTAGGTTTGAAAAAATAAGTTTCTCGTTAGATACTGTAGATATCGATTGCTATTATACTGTGTGACCTTTTCAAATAATGAAAGAAAGGAATACAATGTGCTCTTTGTCCGTTTAAATGTCCTGTTCTGAGGTACTTGAATGTTCTACCGATGTACTCAGAAGTGTGTGTGTGTGTGTGTGTGTGTGTGTGTGTGTGTGTGTGTGTGTGTGTGTGTGTGTGTGTGTGTGTGTGTGTGTGTGTGTGTGTGTGTGTGTGTGTGTGTGTACTCACCTAGTTGAGGTTGCGGGGGTCGAGTCCGAGCTCCTGGCCCCGCCTCTTCACTGATCGCTACTAGGTCACTCTCCCTGAGCCGTGAGCTTTATCATACCTCTGCTTAAAGCTATGTATGGATCCTTCCTCCACTACATCGCTTCCCAAACTATTCCACTTACTGACTACTCTGTGGCTGAAGAAATACTTCCTAACATCCCTGTGATTCATCTGTGTCTTCAGCTTCCAACTGTGTCCCCTTGTTACTGTGTCCAATCTCTGGAACATCCTGTATTTGTCCACCTTGTCAATTCCTCTCAGTATTTTGTATGTCGTTATCATGTCCCCCCTATCTCTCCTGTCCTCCAGTGTCGTCAGGTTGATTTCCCTTAACCTCTCCTCGTAGGACATACCTCTTAGCTCTGGGACTAGTCTTGTTGCAAACCTTTGCACTTTCTCTAGTTTCTTCACGTGCTTGGCTAGGTGTGGGTTCCAAACTGGTGCCGCATACTCCAATATGGGCCTAACGTACACGGTGTACAGGGTCCTGAATGACTCCTTATTAAGATGTCGGAATGCTGTTCTGAGGTTTGCCAGGCGCCCATATACTGCAGCAGTTATTTGGTTGATGTGCGCTTCAGGAGATGTGCCTGGTGTTATACTCACCCCAAGATCTTTTTCCTTGAGTGAGGTTTGTAGTCTCTGGCCCCCTAGACTGTACTCCGTCTGCGGTCTTCTTTGCCCTTCCCCAATCTTCATGACTTTGCACTTGGTGGGATTGAACTCCAGGAGCCAATTGCTGGACCAGGTCTGCAGCCTGTCCAGATCCCTTTGTAGTTCTGCCTGGTCTTCGATCGAGTGAATTCTTCTCATCAACTTCACGTCATCTGCAAACAGGGACACCTCAGAGTCTATTCCTTCCGTCATGTCGTTCACAAATACCAGAAACAGCACTGGTCCTAGGACTGACCCCTGCGGGACCCCGCTGGTCACAGGTGCCCACTCTGACACCTCGCCACACACACACACGTGTGTGTGTGTGTGTGTCTGTGTGTGCGTGCATGTGTGTGTGTGTGTGTGTGTGTATGTGTGTGTGTGTGTGTGTGTGTGTGTGTGTGTGTGTGTGTGTGTGTGTGTGTGTACTCACCTATTTGCTCACCTATTTGTGGTTGCAGGGGTCGAGTCTTAGCTCCTGGCCCCGCCTCTTCACCGGTTGCTACTGTGTGTGTGTGTGTGTGTGTGTGTGTGTGTGTGTGTGTGTGTGTGTGTGTGTGTGTGTGTGTGTGTGTGTGTGTACAGACGCTATTTCCCATTTTCTTGACAATAACTAATTAGTGCAAGGAGTGAGTTATGATGAGCAACCTGACGATTTGTGTGAAGAGAGCCGCTGGTGTGGTCTGAGGGACGTGGCAAGTGGGTTATACTGTTTATGCGGCGGGAGGTGAGAGGGTGTAAAGGAGACTCTGAGTGGTGTTAAGTGAATGACGAGGAAAATTTGAGCCAAGTGAAAGAATAATTGTTTGATGAAGACCTTAAATTTGAAGTGGGAGATATTTTGACTGGAATGTGTCAAGAGTGTCTGATAGCCAAGTGTAAATGACAGTGGTATTCCTTTATTTAAATAGTGTTTGGAGAGAGACGTTTGGTAATAGACAATACAAATTATAAAAATGAAATTTACAAATAAGAATACTTGTGATGAAGACTGGTATGAGCCGCCATCTTAGTGTTGTGGCGCGCTTTCAAATTAAAATTAAAATTCACATTGGAAATAAGTTGAAACCTCAGAGTTATCTGTATATTTTGACCTCAAATGAGTCTGGTGGATTTGCCGTAAAAGAGTCCCTCATTTTAGTCTCTCTTTTAAGACTCTTAGATGAGAGAGTATATGCCATTAACCAGCGTATATTACTCTTCACTGTTAGTGAGAAGGTGGGGGAAGGGGGGAAGAGGGGAAGAGGGGACGGGGATTCAAAGGAATGACCGTGGGGCGTGACCTGTACAAGGAGGAGGAGGGACCCACTGAGGTGGGGGATGGGCCACTAGAGGTTGTAGAGCGTCCAACATGGTGGAGGAGCCAATAAGGATTGGTTAAATGCTAACCGTGGTGTAGGGATCATCATGGATGGGAAAGGGGTCAATTGGAGTAATAAAAGGGGCTAACAAGGGTGGGAAAAGAGGTAAAAAGGGTGCCGTAAGGGCCAACACTATTGGGGTTTGGCCAAGAGAGAGACAGATGGAGGAAATTTGAAAGGTATCTTATCCTGGTATGTGGGTTAGGTGCATGGGTTAGGTTGAGTGTGTGTTGGGTGTGTGGGTTAGGTGTATGGGTTGAGTGTGTGTGTTGGGTGTGTGGGTTGGGTGTATGAGTTGAGTGTATGGGTTGGGTGTGTGGGCTGGGGTGTGGGTTGGGTGTGTGGGTTGGAATGTAAGGGGGAGGCAAATTACTTAGAACGTGATTGGGAAAATCCTAGATATGCTAGTAGGAAGTTAAATCCTTGGAAAACCTGAATGGCACGGAAATTCCAAAGAATTAAGAGTGAAATTCTTAGGAAGACAGGAGTAAAATACATACCAAGCGCTCTAAAAATGCCTAGAAAAAAAACACTGAAAGCTTCATGGAAATATATGTTTAACAAAACTGGAAAAGACTCGTGAAGATATTAGATTTTCTTAATGGGTTCACTTAATAAAAAACATATATATATATATATATATATATATATATATATATATATATATATATATATATATATATATATATATATATATATATATGCAATAAGATCACAGTAAACCGATTATTTCAGAATATGCAAGACAACCACGGTGACAGAATAGAGAAGTTCCAAGCGCTTTCGTGACTACTCACATTATCAAGGAACAATGCATTGTTCCTTGATAATGTGAGTAGTCACGAAAGCGCTTGGAACCGCTCTATTCTTTCACAGTGGTTGTCTTGCATATATATATATATATATATATATATATATATATATATATATATATATATATATATATATATATATATATATATATATATGTGTGTGTGTGTGTGTGTGTGTGTGTGTGTGTGTGTGTGTGTGTGTGTGTCTGTGTGTGTGTGTGTAAGTGTGTGTGTATATGTGTGTGTGTGTGTGTGTGTGTGTGTGTGTGTGTGTGTGTGTGTGTGTGTGTGTGTGTGCATGTTAATGAAAAAATTAATAATTATTATTATTATTATAATCAAAGGGGAAGCGCTAAACCCGTAGGATTATACAGCGCCCGGGGGGGGGGATGTGGAAGGCATTCAGGCTTAATTCGGGGAACTGGAGCACAGTTCCAATTCCCTAAATCAAGAGCCCCTCGCCAACATCAAGGAACCTTCCATGAGGGGAAAAAATTAATAAGGTTGTTCCAAAACAACCTTAGAAAACTTACCTAACTTTATTATAACATGCGCAATTTAATTTAGCCTAATCCAGCTAAATTGCAATAGTTTAATAACAGACAACACAACTGACTTTTTTTCCCTTGGTTTCAGAATGATTTTTGCGAAATTATTGCATACACAAATTTTCGCTTGCCTTATTCGGCAAGAAGAGCCTTATTTTTTAATCCAAAATCGCAAGTTTTACCTATTCGGCACTACATATGTATATATAAATATATCTTTAAATGAATTAGAGAAAATTTTCTCTTATTCATTTGAAGATATATTTTTTCATTTATGTTAATATAAAAATTACTGATTTTCTACCAGACGAACGTTAGGAAACTTACCTAATCTTATTATAACAAGCGCAATTTAATTTAGCCTAATCAAATTAAATATATTTTATATAAGTTTATAATATTTTAATAATAAACAAACACAATGAAATGTACCTTTTTCGTTAGAGTCACAATGATGTTTGCGAAATTACTGCATACACAAATTTTCGCTTGCCTTATTCGGCAAACAGAGCGTTGCTCTCTTTATCTCTCTCTCTCTCTCTCTTTATATATATATATATATATATATATATATATATATATATATATATATATATATATATATATATATATATATATATATATATATATATATATATATATATATATATATATATATATATATATGTTGTGTTCTGAGCACCTTTGCAAAAACAGTGATTATATGTGAGTGAGGTGAAAGTGTTGAATGATGATGATGAAAGTGTTTTGGGTCACCCTGCCTCGATGGGAGAAGGCCGACTTGTTAATATATATATATATATATATATATATATATATATATATATATATATATATATATATATATATATATATATATATATATATATATATATTTATATTTAACAAGTCTGCCGTCTCCCTTCGAGGCAGGGTGACCCAAAAAGAAAGAAAATCCCCAAAAAGAAAATACTTTCATCATCATTCAACACTTTCACCACACTCACACATAATCACTGTTTTTGCAAAGGTGCTCAGAACACAACAGTTTAGAAGCATATACGTATAAAGATACACAACATATCCCTCCAAACTGCCAATATCCCAAACCCCTCCTTTAAAGTGCAGGCATTGTACTTCCCATTTCCAGGACTCAAGTTCGGCTATATAATAATAACCGGTTTCCCTGAATCCCTTCACTAAATATTACCCTGCTCACACTCCAACAGATCGTCAGGTCCCAAATACCATCCGTCTCCATTCACTCCTATCGAACACGCTCATGCACGCTTGCTGGAAGTCCAAGCCCCTCGCCCACAAAACCTCCCTTACCCCTTCCTTCCAACCTTTTCGAGGACGACCCCTACCCCTTCTTCCTTCCCCTACAGATTTATACGCTCTCCATGTCATTCTACTTTGATCCATTCTCTCTAAATGACCAAACCACCTCAACAACCCCTCTTCAGCCCTCTGACTAATACTTTTATTAACTCCACACCTTCTCCTAATTTCCACACTCCGAATTTTCTGCATAATATTTACACCACACATTGCCCTTAGACAGGACATCTCCACTGCCTCCAACCGTCTCCTCGCTGCTGCATTCACAACCCAAGCTTCACACCCATATAAATGTTGGTACTACTATACAGATGAACAATAGATTAAAACATCTCATTGGTCAAAAGAGAGGCATATATAGGCGTATCAAAAGAGGGGATGGGCAGTTAAGAAATCAATATATTCAATTAAAGAGAGAAATAAAGAAAGGAACAAGAAAAGCAAAAAGGGATTATGAGGCTAATGTCGCAAGGGATTCAAAGACTAACCCAAAAGGGTTCTTTCAGGTATACAGACGCAAGATTAGGAACAAGATTGGCCCACTTAAGAGTAACTCTGGTCAGATTACTGACAGTGATAAGGATATGTGTGAAATTCTCAATACCTACTTCCTCTCAGTTTTCACCCAGGAAAATACTAGCAATATTCTTGAAATAATAGATTATGTAGAACAGGATGATAAACTATGCACGATTGCGGTAACTAGTGACATGATCCTCAGACAAATAGAGAAATTAAAACCTAACAAATCCCCAGGTCCTGATGAACTGTTTGCAAGGGTGTTAAAGGAATGTAAAGAGGAACTTAGCATACCTTTGGCTAATCTTTTTAACATATCACTACAAACTGGCATAGTGCCTGATAAGTGGAAAATGGCAAATGTAATACCTATTTACAAGGCAGGTGACAGGTCTTTGGCTTCGAACTATAAACCAATAAGCCTTACCTCCATAGTGGGAAAATTTATGGAATCAATAATTGCCGAAGCAATTCGTAGTCATCTTGATAGGCACAGATTGATTAATGAATCTCAGCATGGTTTTACAAAGGGGCGTTCCTGTCTTACGAATTTACTAACTTTTTCACTAAGGTGTTTGAGGAGGTAGATCATGGTAATGAATATGATACTGTGTATATGGACTTCAGTAAGGCTTTCGATACAGTTCCACACCAAAGGCTATTGAGGAAACTTAAGGCACACGGAATAGGAGAAATTTTTTCCTGGGTAGAGGCATGGTTGACAAATAGGCAGCAGAGATTTTGCATAAATGGGGAGAAATCAGAATGGGGGCACGTCACAAGCGGTGTTCCTCAGGGGTCAGTGTTGGGCCCGTTGTTGTTCACAATTTACATAAACGACATAGGTGAGGGAATAAATAGCGACATAAGCAAATTTGCTGATGACACCAAAATAGGCCGTCCAATTCATTCTAATGAGGACACTAGAGCACTCCAGGATGATTTGAATAGACTGATGCAGTGGTCGGAGAAGTGGCAGATGCAGTTTAATATTGACAAATGCAAAGTTCAAAATGTTGGACAGTTAAATAACCATGCCACATATAAACTAAATAATGTAGATCTTAATACTACTGATTGCGAAAACGATTTAGTAGTTCTGGTTACCAGTAATCTAAAACCAAGACAACAGTGCATTAGTGTTCGCAATAAAGCTAACAGAATTCTTGGCTTCATATCTAGAAGTATAAATAATAAAAGTCCTCAGGTTGTTCTTCAACTCTATATATCCTTGGTTAGGCCTCATTTAGACTATGCTGCTCAGTTCTGGTCACCGTATTACAGAATGGATATAAATGCTCTGGAAAACGGACAGAGGAGGATGACAAAGATGATCCCATGTATCAGAAATCTTCCCTATGAGGATAGACTGAGGGCCCTGAATCTGCACTCTCTCGAAAGGCGTAGAATTAGGAGGGATATGATCGAGGTGTATAAATGGAAAACAGGAATAAATAAAGGGGATGTAAATAGCGTGCTGAAAATTTCCAGCCAAGACAGGACTCGCAGCAATGGTTTCAAGTTGGAAAAATTCAGATTCAGGAAGGATATAGGAAAGCACTGGTTTGGTAATAGAGTTGTGGATGAGTGGAACAAACTCCCGAGTACAGTTATTCAGGCTAAAACATTGTGTAGTTTTAAAAATAGGTTAGATAAATACATGAGTGGGTGTGGGTGGGTGTGAGTTGGACCTGACTAGCTTGTGCTGCTGGGTCTGGTGCCGTGCTCCTTCCTTGAGTGGAGGTGACCAGACTGAGTAGGTCATTGGGCTAATCCGGGGGGGCACATGGACCTGCTCCACATGGGTCAGTAGGCCGGTTGCAGTGTTCTTTCTTTCTTATATATATATATATATATATATATATATATATATATATATATATATATATATATATATATATATATATATATATATATATATATATATATATATATATATATATTACGTCTTTTCGTATTATTTTTCTAACATATAAAACAAGAATTTAAGTGTATATGCAGACTCTCGTTTTATCTAGGGCAGAGATCGTAAAGCTTACTTCAAGGAGAGTTTTGAAGTATAAAGGAACACCTGATTGGGCAATTTTCATCCTCCAGTCCGGGGGGACACATGCATTCTCAAATATATCTCAGTGTTACAGCCGGAATTATGGCACCTTCTGTCAAGATGCTTAACATCATGTGAACTTTCCAGCGCGTTAAACACCAAAACAATATCTAATGCAAAATCCAGGTTCAAAATTCTCAATCACAAATGTCGCAGCTTAACATAACTGTAATACGAACTGTAAAAATGCAGTCTAAAACTTGAAATTGAGCTTCTTGGTGGGGCGAAAAAGGATCCTGCTTGTTGAGTGGTCGATATTTCCTCTTAATAAGGTGATGAACTATTTAAAAGGAAAGAAAAAAGTATTTACTTTTACAGTGTACTTAAAAATTTGTACAAATTATGTGCTCAAATGTGCTCCTGATAACTCTTAAAGACTATTTTTTAAGGCTCTACCGTTCATAAGATGGGCATAGGGTACACAAACTAATCACTGCAGTTCACAGGATGGACATGTGCGCAATAAATTAGCTCTAGTTGTCAATGGGATGGGTATGGGGTGCACGCTAAATTATTCGCTGTCGTTCTCATGATGGATACGAATTGCACAGGACTGATGTGTTGAAAATTAACAAAATGCTTCAGCGACAATGAATTTAAAATAATCTGATTTCCGGGGTTTTATTAAATGAAAATCTGGTGAATATACACGTAACCTTGGTTACAGTGGGGAGGGTCTGTGTTAAGTGCGTCTCTCTTATTATTACCTGGAGAGAGTTTCGGGGGTCAACGCCCCCGCGGCCCGGTCTGTGACCAGGCCTCCTGGTGGATCAGCGCCTGATCAACCAGGCTGTTGCTGCTGGCTGCACGCAAACCAACGTACGAGCCACAGCCCGGCTGATCAGGAACTGACTTTAGGTGCTTGTCCAGTGCCAGCTTGAAGACTGCCAGGGGTCTGTTGGTAATCCCCCTTATGTGTGCTGGGAGGCAGTTGAACAGTCTCGGGCCCCTGACACTTATTGTATGGTCTCTTAACGTGCTAGTGACACCCCTGCTTTTCATTGGGGGGATGGTGCATCGTCTGCCAAGTCTTTTGCTTTCGTAGTGAGTGATTTTCGTGTGCAAGTTCGGTACTAGTCCCTCTAGGATTTTCCAGGTGTATATAATCATGTATCTCTCCCTCCTGCGTTCCAGGGAATACAGGTTTAGAAACCTCAAGCGCTCCCAGTAATTGAGGTGTTTTATCTCCGTTATGCGTGCCGTGAAACTTCTCTGTACATTTTCTAGGTCGGCAATTTCACCTGCCTTGAAAGGTGCTGTTAGAGTGCAGCAATATTCCAGCCTAGATAGAACAAGTGACCTGAAGAGTGTCATCATGGGCTTGGCCTCCCTAGTTTTGAAGGTTCTCATTATCCATCCTGTCATTTTTCTAGCAGATGCGATTGATACAATGTTATGGTCCTTGAAGGTGAGATCCTCCGACATAATCACTCCCAGGTCTTTGACGTTGGTGTTTCGCTCTATTTTGTGGCCAGAATTTGTTTTGTACTCTGATGAAGATTTAATTTCCTCATGTTTACCATATCTGAGTAATTGAAATTTCTCATCGTTGAACTTCATATTGTTTTCTGCAGCCCACTGAAAGATTTGGTTGATGTCCGCCTGGAGCCTTGCAGTGTCTGCAATGGAAGACACTGTCATGCAGATTCGGGTGTCGTCTGCAAAGGAAGACACGGTGCTGTGGCTGACATCCTTGTCTATGTCGGATATGAGGATGAGGAACAAGATGGGAGCTAGTACTGTGCCTTGTGGAACAGAGCTTTTCACCGTAGCTGCCTCGGACTTTACTCTGTTGACGACTACTCTCTGTGTTCTGTTAGTGAGGAAATTATAGATCCATCGACCGACTTTTCCTGTTATTCCTTTAGCGCGCATTTTGTGCACTATTACGCCATGGTCACACTTGTCGAAGGCTTTTGCAAAGTCTGTATATATTACATCTGCATTCTTTCTGTCTTCTAGTGCATTTAGGACCTTGTCGTAGTGATCCAGTAGTTGAGACAGACAGGAGCGACCTGTTCTAAACCCATGTTGCCCTGGGTTGTGTAACTGATGGGTTTCTAGATGGGTGGTGATCTTGCTTCTTAGGACCCTTTCAAAGATTTTTATGATATGGGATGTTAGTGCTATTGGTCTGTAGTTCTTTGCTGTTGCTTTACTGCCCCCTTTGTGGAGTGGGGCTATGTCTGTTGTTTTTAGTAACTGAGGGACGACCCCCGTGTCCATGCTCCCTCTCCATAGGATGGAAAAGGCTCGTGATAGGGGCTTCTTGCAGTTCTTGATGAACACAGAGTTCCATGAGTCTGGCCCTGGGGCAGAGTGCATGGGCATGTCATTTATCGCCTGTTCGAAGTCATTTGGCGTCAGGATAACATCGGATAGGCTTGTGTTAATCAAATTTTGTGGCTCTCTCATAAAAAATTCATTTTGATCTTCGACTCTCAGTCTGGTTAGCGGCTTGCTAAAAACTGAGTCATATTGGGACTTGAGTAGCTCACTCATTTCCTTGCTGTCATCTGTGTAGGACCCATCTTGTTTAAGTAGGGGCCCAATACTGGACGTTGTTCTCGATTTTGATTTGGCATAGGAGAAGAAATACTTTGGGTTTCTTTCGATTTCATTTATGGCTTTTAGTTCTTCCCGCGATTCCTGACTCCTAAAGGATTCTTTTAGCTTAAGTTCGATGCTTGCTATTTCTCTGACCAGTGTCTCCCTGCGCATTTCTGATATATTGACCTCTTTTAGCCGCTCTGTTATTCTTTTCCGTCGCCTGTAAAGTGAGCCCTGTCTCTTTCTATTTTACATCTACTCCTCCTTTTTCTTAGAGGAATAAGCCTTGTGCATACATCGAGTGCCACCGAGTTAATCTGTTCTAGGCATAAGTTTGGGTCTGTGTTGCTTAGTATGTCTTCCCAGCTTATATCGGTTAGGACTTGGTTTACTTGGTCCCACTTTATGTTTTTGTTATTGAAGTTGAATTTGGTGAATGCTCCCTCGTGACTAGTCTCATTTTGTCGGTCTGGGGCTCCACGCATACATGTCTGAACCTCAATTATGTTGTGATCTGAGTATATTGTTTTTGATATGGTGACATTTCTTATCAGATCATCATTGTTAGTGAAGATGAGGTCTAGTGTATTCTCCAGTCTAGTAGGCTCTATTATTTGCTGGTTTAAATTGAATTTTGTGCAGAGATTTAAAAGCTCGTGTGAGTGTGAGTTTTCATCAGAGCTGCCTCCTGGTGTTATTTCTGCAACAATATTATTTGCTATATTCCTCCATTTTAGGTGCCTTAAGTTGAAATTCCCCAGGAGCAAGATGTTGGGTGCAGGAGCTGGAAGATTTTCCAGACAGTGGTCAATTTTTAACAGCTGTTCCTGGAATTGCTGGGATGTTGCATCCGGAGGCTTGTAGACTACCACAATGACTAGGTTTTGGTTCTCGACCTTTACTGCTAAAACTTCCACTACGTCATTTGAGGCATTAAGCAGTTCTGTGCAAACAAGTGACTCTGCAATGTACAAAATTGGAAAATAATTTTTTGAACATGAACCGTAAAGGCCCTGGCACCTCTCCTCTGCTCTGAGATCACCTTCACAACAAACAGAACGTATCACATTTGGCGAAGATGATACAGTCGACTCAAGGCGTGAAATGATGGCAGGCAGGGAAGGGAACGTTGTGAGAGGTTTGTGTAGGTAGTGGAAGTAGGAATGTGGAATGATGGGTTGGGGTGGGAAGTGGAAGTAGGGATGTAAGATGACAAGTTGATGTGGGTGGTGGAAGTAGAGGCGTGGGGTGAATGGCTGAGATGAGGTAACTGGGGTTAAGTTATGGTGGGTAAAGAGGTGTGGAGTGAAGCGTTGAAGTGGCTGAAGGTAAGGGTGTTGACTGAGGGGTTAAAGAGGGTTGTGGGGTAGTTGGTGAAAGGTTCTATTGGGTGTGATTATGATTCTTGGGGTGAGGGGTTTGTGACGGTGAGATTTCCCAGGTCTCGAAGGAAAGGAAGAAAAGGAGCGAGTGTTTGCTTTACCATAAGCAGGGGCTTCATGAGAGAGCCGGAGGAGATCCCAGGAATAGACTTTATACAGCGGCAGATCTGATCTGCTATTCTGAGGGGCACAGCCTCATACTGGGTGAGATCCTGTAAAAATCAGCGCCAGAATATACCTTCCTGAACATAGCCTTCCATCAATCTGTTGATCTTTTCCATGAAGGTCTTGATATTTTCCATGATGGGGTTGAAATTTTCTATGAAAGTGATGAAAGTTTACAAGAAGACGTTGAAGTTTATATGAAATTTTTGACGTTTATTTGAAAGTGCTGAGGATTACATGAAAGTGTTGAAGGTTACATGACAGTATTGAAGTTACATGACGGTGTTGAAGGTTACATGACAGTATTGAAGGTTACATGACAGTGTTGAAGGTTACATGACAGTATTGAAGGTTACATGACGGTGTTGAAGGTTACATGACGGTGTTGAAGGTTACATGACAGTGTTGAAGGTTACATGACGGTGTTGAAGTTACATGACAGTGTTGAAGTTACATGACAGTGTTGAAGTTACATGACAGTGTTGAAGTTACATGACAGTGTTGAAGTTACATGACAGTGTTGAAGGTTACATGACGGTGTTGAAGTTACATGACAGTGTTGAAGTTACATGACAGTGTTGAAGTTACATGACAGTGTTGAAGTTACATGACAGTGTTGAAGTTACATGACAGTGTTGAAGTTACATGACAGTGTTGAAGTTACATGACAGTGTTGAAGTTACATGACAGTGTTGAAGTTACATGACGGTGTTGAAGGTTACATGACAGTGTTGAAGTTACATGACAGTGTTGAAGTTACATGACAGTGTTGAAGGTTACATGACGGTGTTGAAGGTTACATGACAGTGTTGAAGTTACATGACAGTGTTGAAGTTACATGACAGTGTTGAAGTTACATGACAGTGTTGAAGTTACATGACAGTGTTGAAGTTACATGACAGTGTTGAAGTTACATGACGGTGTTGAAGGTTACATGACAGTGTTGAAGTTACATGACAGTGTTGAAGTTACATGACAGTGTTGAAGTTACATGACAGTGTTGAAGTTGACAGTGTTGAAGTTACATGACAGTGTTGAAGTTACATGACAGTGTTGAAGTTACATGTCAGTGTTGAATTTACATGTCAGTGTTTACTGTTACATGACGGTGTTGAAGGTTACATGACAGTGTTGAAGGTTACATGACAGTGTTGAAGTTACATGACAGTGTTGAAGTTACATGACAGTGTTGAAGGTTACATGACAGTGTTGAAGTTACATGACAGTGTTGAAGTTACATGACAGTGTTGAAGTTACATGACAGTGTTGAAGTTACATGACAGTGTTGAAGTTACATGACAGTGTTGAAGTTACATGACAGTGTTGAAGGTTACATGACAGTGTTGAAGTTACATGACAGTGTTGAAGTTACATGACAGTGTTGAAGGTTACATGACAGTGTTGAAGTTACATGACAGTGTTGAAGTTACATGACAGTGTTGAAGTTACATGACAGTGTTGAAGTTACATGACAGTGTTGAAGTTACATGACAGTGTTGAAGTTACATGACAGTGTTGAAGGTTACATGACAGTGTTGAAGTTACATGACAGTGTTGAAGTTACATGACAGTGTTGAAGGTTACATGACAGTGTTGAAGTTACATGACAGTGTTGAAGTTACATGACAGTGTTGAAGTTACATGACAGTGTTGAAGGTTACATGACAGTGTTGAAGTTACATGACAGTGTTGAAGTTACATGACAGTGTTGAAGTTACATGACAGTGTTGAAGTTACATGACAGTGTTGAAGTTACATGACAGTGTTGAAGTTACATGACAGTGTTGAAGTTACATGACAGTGTTGAAGGTTACATGACAGTGTTGAAGGTTACATGACAGTGTTGAAGGTTACATGACAGTGTTGAAGGTTACATGACAGTGTTGAAGTTACATGACAGTGTTGAAGGTTACATGACAGTGTTGAAGGTTACATGACAGTGTTGAAGTTACATGACAGTGTTGAAGTTACATGACAGTGTTGAAGGTTACATGACAGTGTTGAAGTTACATGACAGTGTTGAAGGTTACATGACAGTGTTGAAGGTTACATGACAGTGTTGAAGTTACATGACAGTGTTGAAGGTTACATAACGGTGTTGAAGTTACATGACAGTGTTGAAGGTTACATAACGGTGTTGAAGTTACATGACAGTGTTGAAGTTACATGACAGTGTTGAAGTTACATGACAGTGTTGAAGTTACATGTTACATGACAGTGTTGAAGTTACATGACAGTGTTGAAGTTACATGACATTGTTGAAGTTACATGACAGTGTTGAAGGTTACATGAAGTTACATAACGGTGTTGAAGTTACATGACGGTGTTGAAGTTTACATGACAGTGTTGAAGTTACATGACAGTGTTGAAGTTACATGACAGTGTTGAAGTTACATGACAGTGTTGAAGTTACATGACAGTGTTGAAGGTTACATGACAGTGTTGAAGTTACATGACAGTGTTGAAGTTACATGACAGTGTTGAAGTTACATGACAGTGTTGAAGGTTACATGACAGTGTTGAAGTTACATGACAGTGTTGAAGTTACATGACAGTGTTGAAGGTTACATGACAGTGTTGAAGGTTACATGACAGTGTTGAAGTTACATGACAGTGTTGAAGTTACATGACAGTGTTGAAGTTACATGACAGTGTTGAAGTTACATGACAGTGTTGAAGTTACATGACAGTGTTGAAGGTTACATGACGGTGTTGAAGTTACATGACAGTGTTGAAGTTACATGACAGTGTTGAAGTTACATGACAGTGTTGAAGTTACATGACAGTGTTGAAGTTACATGACAGTGTTGAAGGTTACATGACAGTGTTGAAGTTACATGACAGTGTTGAAGTTACATGACAGTGTTGAAGTTACATGAAGTGGTTACATGACAGTGTTGAAGTTACATGACAGTGTTGAAGGTTACATGTTGAAGTTACATGACAGTGTTGAAGTTACATGACAGTGTTGAAGTTACATGACAGTGTTGAAGTTACATGACAGTGTTGAAGTTACATGACAGTGTTGAAGTTACATGACAGTGTTGAAGTTACATGACAGTGTTGAAGTTACATGACAGTGTTGAAGGTTACATGACAGTGTTGAAGTTACATGACAGTGTTGAAGGTTACATGACAGTGTTGAAGTTACATGACAGTGTTGAAGTTACATGACAGTGTTGAAGTTACATGACAGTGTTGAAGGTTACATGACAGTGTTGAAGTTACATGACAGTGTTGAAGGTTACATGACAGTGTTGAAGTTACATGACAGTGTTGAAGGTTACATGACAGTGTTGAAGTTACATGACAGTGTTGAAGTTACATGACAGTGTTGAAGTTACATGACAGTGTTGAAGTTACATGACAGTGTTGAAGTTACATGACAGTGTTGAAGTTACATGACAGTGTTGAAGGTTACATGACAGTGTTGAAGTTACATGACAGTGTTGAAGTTACATGACAGTGTTGAAGTTACATGACAGTGTTGAAGTTACATGACAGTGTTGAAGTTACATGACAGTGTTGAAGTTACATGACAGTGTTGACGTTACATGACAGTGTTGAAGTTACATGACAGTGTTGAAGGTTACATGACAGTGTTGAAAGTTACATGACAGTGTTGAAGTTACATGACAGTGTTGAAGTTACATGACAGTGTTGAAGTTACATGACAGTGTTGAAGTTACATGACAGTGTTGAAGTTACATGACAGTGTTGAAGTTACATGACAGTGTTGAAGTTACATGACAGTGTTGAAGTTACATGACAGTGTTGAAGTTACATGACAGTGTTGAAGTTACATGGCAGTGTTGAAGTTACATGACAGTGTTGAAGTTACATGCCAGTGTTGAAGGTTACATGACAGTGTTGAAGGTTACATGACAGTGTTGAAGTTACATGACAGTGTTGAAGTTACATGACAGTGTTGAAGGTTACATGGCAGTGTTGAAGTTACATGACAGTGTTGAAGTTACATGACAGTGTTGAAGTTACATGACAGTGTTGAAGGTTACATGACAGTGTTGAAGGTTACATGACAGTGTTGAAGTTACATGACAGTGTTGAAGTTACATGACAGTGTTGAAGTTACATGACAGTGTTGAAGTTACATGACAGTGTTGTTACATGACAGTGTTGAAGTTACATGACAGTGTTGAAGTTACATGACAGTGTTGAAGTTACATGACAGTGTTGAAGTTACATGACAGTGTTGAAGTTACATGACAGTGTTGAAGTTACATGACAGTGTTGAAGTTACATGACAGTGTTGAAGTTACATGACAGTGTTGAAGTTACATGACAGTGTTGAAGTTACATGACAGTGTTGAAGTTACATGACAGTGTTGAAGGTTACATGACAGTGTTGAAGGTTACATGACAGTGTTGAAGTTACATGACAGTGTTGAAGTTACATGACAGTGTTGAAGTTACATGACAGTGTGTTGAAGTTACATGACAGTGTTGTTACATGACAGTGTTGAATTTACATGACAGTGTTGAAGTTACATGACAGTGTTGAAGTTACATGACAGTGTTGAAGTTACATGACAGTGTTGAAGTTACATGACAGTGTTGAAGTTACATGACAGTGTTGAAGTTACATGACAGTATTGTAGTTACATGACAGTGTTGACAGTGTTGAAGTTACATGACAGTTATGAAGTTACATGCCAGTTTTGAAGTTACATGACAGTGTTGAAGTTACATGACAGTGTTGAAGTTACATGACAGTTACATGACAGTGTTGAAGTTACATGACAGTGTTGAAGTTACATGACAGTGTTGTTACATGACAGTTACATGACAGTGTTGAAGTTACATGACAGTGTTGAAGTTACATGACAGTGTTGAAGTTACATGACAGTGTTGAAGTTACATGACAGTGTTGAAGTTACATGACAGTGTTGAAGTTACATGACAGTGTTGAAGTTACATGACAGTGTTGAAGTTACATGACAGTGTTGAAGTTACATGACAGTGTTGAAGTTACATGACAGTGTTGAAGTTACATGACAGTGTTGAAGTTACATGACAGTGTTGAAGTTACATGACAGTGTTGAAGTTACATGACAGTGTTGAAGTTACATGACAGTGTTGAAGTTACATGACAGTGTTGAAGTTACATGACAGACAGTGTTGTTACATGAAGTGTTGAAGTTACATGACAGTGTTGCAGTTACATGACAGTGTTGAAGTTACATGACAGTGTTGAAGGTTACATGACAGTGTTGAAGTTACATGACAGTGTTGAAGTTACATGACAGTGTTGAAGTTACATGACAGTGTTGAAGTTACATGGCAGTGTTGAAGTTACATGACAGTGTTGAAGTTACATGCCAGTGTTGAAGTGTTGAAGTTACATGACAGTGTTGTTACATGCCAGTGTTGAAGTTACATGACAGTGTTGAAGTTACATGACAGTGTTGAAGTTACATGACAGTGTTGAAGTTACATGACAGTGTTGAAGTTACATGACAGTGTTGTTACATGACACTGTTGAAGTTACATGACAGTGTTGAAGTTACATGACAGTGTTGAAGGTTACATGACAGTGTTGAAGTTACATGACAGTGTTGAAGTTACATGACAGTGTTGAAGTTACATGACAGTGTTGAAGTTACATGACAGTGTTGAAGTTACATGACAGTGTTGAAGTTACATGACAGTGTTGAAGTTACATGACAGTGTTGAAGTTACATGACAGTGTTGAAGTTACATGACAGTGTTGAAGGTTACATGACAGTGTTGAAGGTTACATGACAGTGTTGAAGTTACATGACAGTGTTGAAGTTACATGACAGTGTTGAAGTTACATGACAGTGTTGAAGTTACATGACAGTGTTGAAGTTACATGACAGTGTTGAAGTTACATGACAGTGTTGAAGTTACATGACAGTGTTGAAGTGTTGAAGTTACATGACAGTTACATGTTGAAGTTACATGACAGTGTTGAAGTTACATGACAGTGTTGTTACATGACAGTTACATGACAGTGTTGAAGTTACATGACAGTGTTGAAGTTACATGACAGTGTTGAAGTTACATGACAGTGTTGAAGTTACATGACAGTGTTGAAGTTACATGACAGTGTTGAAGTTACATGACAGTGTTGAAGTTACATGACAGTGTTGAAGTTACATGACAGTGTTGAAGTTACATGACAGTGTTGAAGTTACATGACAGTGTTGAAGTTACATGACAGTGTTGAAGTTACATGACAGTGTTGAAGGTTACATGACAGTGTTGAAGTTACATGACAGTGTTGAAGTTACATGACAGTGTTGAAGTTACATGACAGTGTTGAAGTTACATGACAGTGTTGAAGTTACATGACAGTGTTGAAGTTACATGACAGTGTTGAAGTTACATGACAGTGTTGAAGTTACATGACAGTGTTGAAGTTACATGACAGTGTTGAAGTTACATGACAGTGTTGAAGTTACATGACAGTGTTGAAGGTTACATGACAGTGTTACATGAAGTGTTGAAGTTACATGACAGTGTTGTTACATGACAGTGTTGAAGGTTACATGACAGTGTTGAAGGTACATGACAGTGTTGAAGTGTTGAAGTTACATGACAGTGTTAAAGTTACATGACAGTGTTGAAGTTACATGACGGTGTTGAAGTTACATGACAGTGTTGAAGTTACATGACAGTGTTGAAGTTACATGGCAGTGTTGAAGTTACATGACAGTGTTGAAGTTACATGACAGTGTTGAAGTTACATGACAGTGTTGAAGTTACATGACAGTGTTGTTACATGACAGTGTTGAAGTTACATGACAGTGTTGTTGAAGTGTTGAAGTTACATGACAGTGTGTTACATGACAGTGTTAAAGTTACATGACAGTGTTAAAGTTACATGACAGTGTTGAAGTTACATGACAGTGTTGAAGTTACATGACGGTGTTGAAGTTACATGACAGTGTTGAAGTTACATGACAGTGTTGAAGTTACATGACAGTGTTGAAGTTACATGACAGTGTTGAAGTTACATGACAGTGTTGAAGTTACATGACAGTGTTGAAGTTACATGACAGTGTTGAAGTTACATGACAGTGTTGAAGTTACATGACAGTGTTGAAGTTACATGACAGTGTTGAAGTTACATGACAGTGTTGAAGTTACATGACAGTGTTGAAGTTACATGACAGTGTTGAAGTTACATGACAGTGTTGAAGTTACATGACAGTGTTGAAGTTACATGACAGTGTTGAAGTTACATGACAGTGTTGAAGTTACATGACATGTTACATGACAGTGTTGAAGTTACATGACAGTGTTGAAGTTACATGACAGTGTTGAAGTTACATGACAGTGTTGAAGTTACATGACAGTGTTGAAGTTACATGACAGTGTTGAAGTTACATGACAGTGTTGAAGTTACATGACAGTGTTGAAGGTTACATGACGGTGTTGAAGGTTACATGACAGTATTGAAGTTACATGACAGTGTTGAAGTTACATGACAGTGTTGAAGGTTACATGACAGTGTTGAAGGTTACATGACGGTGTTGAAGGTTACATTACAGTGTTGTTACATGACAGTGTTGAAGTTACATGACAGTGTGTTGAAGGTTACATGACAGTGTTGAAGTTACATGACAGTGTTGAAGTTACATGACAGTGTTGAAGTTACATGACAGTGTTGAAGTTACATGGCAGTGTTGAAGTTACATGACAGTGTTGAAGTTACATGACAGTGTTGAAGTTACATGACAGTGTTGAAGTTACATGACAGTGTTGAAGTTACATGGCAGTGTTGAAGTTACATGACAGTGTTGAAGTTACATGACAGTGTTGAAGTTACATGACAGTGTTGAAGTTACATGACAGTGTTGAAGTTACATGACAGTGTTGAAGTTACATGACAGTGTTGAAGTTACATGACAGTGTTGAAGTTACATGACAGTGTTGAAGTTACATGACAGTGTTGAAGTTACATGACAGTGTTGAAGTTACATGACAGTGTTGAAGTTACATGACAGTGTTGAAGTTACATGACAGTGTTGAAGGTTACATGACAGTGTTGAAGTTACATGACAGTGTTGAAGGTTACATGACAGTGTTGAAGGTTACATGACAGTGTTGAAGTTACATGACAGTGTTGAAGTTACATGACAGTGTTGAAGGTTACATGACAGTGTTGAAGTTACATGACAGTGTTGAAGGTTACATGACAGTGTTGAAGTTACATGACAGTGTTGAAGTTACATGACAGTGTTGAAGTTACATGACAGTGTTGAAGTTACATGACAGTGTTGAAGTTACATGACAGTGTTGAAGTTACATGACAGTGTTGAAGTTACATGACAGTGTTGAAGTTACATGACAGTGTTGAAGTTACATGACAGTGTTGAAGTTACATGACAGTGTTGAAGTTACATGACAGTGTTGAAGTTACATGACAGTGTTGAAGTTACATGACAGTGTTGAAGTTACATGACAGTGTTGAAGTTACATGACAGTGTTGAAGTTACATGACAGTGTTGAAGTTACATGACAGTGTTGAAGTTACATGACAGTGTTGAAGTTACATGACAGTGTTGAAGTTACATGACAGTGTTGAAGTTACATGACAGTGTTGAAGTTACATGACAGTGTTGAAGTTACATGACAGTGTTGAAGTTACATGACAGTGTTGAAGTTACATGACAGTGTTGAAGTTACATGACAGTGTTGAAGGTTACATGACAGTGTTGAAGTTACATGACAGTGTTGAAGTTACATGACAGTGTTGAAGTTACATGACAGTGTTGAAGTTACATGACAGTGTTGAAGTTACATGACAGTGTTGAAGTTACATGACAGTGTTGAAGTTACATGACAGTGTTGAAGTTACATGACAGTGTTGAAGTTACATGTTACATGACAGTGTTGAAGTTACATGACAGTGTTGAAGTTACATGACAGTGTTGAAGTTACATGACAGTGTTGAAGTTACATGACAGTGTTGAAGTTACATGACAGTGTTGAAGTTACATGACAGTATTGAAGTTACATGACAGTGTTGAAGTTACATGACAGTGTTGAAGTTACATGACAGTGTTGAAGTTACATGACAGTGTTGAAGTTACATGACAGTGTTGAAGTTACATGACAGTGTTGAAGTTACATGACAGTGTTGAAGTTACATGACAGTGTTGAAGTTACATGACAGTGTTGAAGTTACATGACAGTGTTGAAGTTTACATGACAGTGTTGAAGTTACATGACAGTGTTGAAGTTACATGACAGTGTTGAAGTTACATGACAGTGTTGAAGTTACATGACAGTGTTGAAGTTACATGACAGTGTTGAAGTTACATGACAGTGTTGAAGTTACATGACAGTGTTGAAGTTACATGACAGTGTTGAAGTTACATGACAGTGTTGAAGTTACATGACAGTGTTGAAGTTACATGACAGTGTTGAAGTTACATGACAGTGTTGAAGTTACATGACAGTGTTGAAGTTACATGACAGTGTTGAAGTTACATGACAGTGTTGAAGTTACATGACAGTGTTGAAGTTACATGACAGTGTTGAAGTTACATGACAGTGTTGAAGTTACATGACAGTGTTGAAGTTACATGACAGTGTTGAAGTTACATGACAGTGTTGAAGTTACATGACAGTGTTGAAGTTACATGACAGTGTTGAAGTTACATGACAGTGTTGAAGTTACATGACAGTGTTGAAGTTACATGACAGTGTTGAAGTTACATGACAGTGTTGAAGTTACATGACAGTATTGAAGTTACATGACAGTGTTGAAGTTACATGACAGTATTGAAGTTACATGACAGTGTTGAAGTTACATGACAGTGTTGAATGACAGTGTTGAAGTTACATGACAGTGTTGAAGTTACATGACAGTGTTGAAGGTTACATGACAGTGTTGAAGTTACATGACAGTGTTGAAGTTACATGACAGTGTTGAAGTTACATGACAGTGTTGAAGTTACATGACAGTGTTGAAGTTACATGACAGTGTTGAAGTTACATGACAGTGTTGAAGTTACATGACAGTGTTGAAGTTACATGACAGTGTTGAAGTTACATGACAGTGTTGAAGTTACATGACAGTGTTGAAGTTACATGACAGTGTTGAAGTTACATGACAGTGTTGAAGGTTACATGACAGTGTTGAAGGTTACATGACAGTGTTGAAGTTACATGACAGTGTTGAAGTTACATGACAGTGTTGAAGTTACATGACAGTGTTGAAGTTACATGACAGTGTTGAAGTTACATGACAGTGTTGAAGTTACATGACAGTGTTGAAGTTACATGACAGTGTTGAAGTTACATGACAGTGTTGAAGTTACATGACAGTGTTGAAGTTACATGACAGTGTTGAAGTTACATGACAGTGTTGAAGGTTACATGACAGTGTTGAAGGTTACATGACAGTGTTGAAGGTTACATGGCAGTGTTGAAGTTACATGACAGTGTTGAAGTTACATGACAGTGTTGAAAGTTACATGACATTGTTGAAGTTACATGACAGTGTTGAAGTTACATGACAGTGTTGAAGTTACATGACAGTGTTGAAGTTACATGACAGTGTTGAAGTTACATGACAGTGTTGAAGTTACATGACAGTGTTGAAGTTACATGCCAGTGTTGAAGTTACATGACAGTGTTGAAGTTACATGGCAGTGTTGAAGTTACATGACAGTGTTGAAGTTACATGACAGTGTTGAAGTTACATGACAGTGTTGAAGTTACATGACAGTGTTGAAGTTACATGACAGTGTTGAAGTTACATGACAGTGTTGAAGTTACATGACAGTGTTGAAGGTTACATGACAGTGTTGAAGTTACATGACAGTGTTGAAGTTACATGACAGTGTTGAAGTTACATGACAGTGTTGAAGTTACATGACAGTGTTGAAGTTACATGACAGTGTTGAAGTTACATGCCAGTGTTGAAGTTACATGCCAGTGTTGAAGTTACATGCCAGTGTTGAAGTTACATGACAGTGTTGAAGTTACATGCCAGTGTTGAAGTTCTATGCCAGTGCTGAAGTTACATGACAGTGTTGAAGTTACATGACAGTGTTGAAGTTACATGCCAGTGTTGAAGGTTACATGACAGTGTTGAAGGTTACATGACAGTGTTGAAGTTACATGCCAGTGTTGAAGTTACATGACAGTGTTGAAAATTACATGACAGTGTTGAAGTTACATGACAGTGTTGAAGGTTACATGACAGTGTTGAAGGTTACATGACAGTGTTGAAGGTTACATGACAGTGTTGAAGGTTACATGACAGTGTTGAAGGTTACATGACAGTGTTGAAGGTTACATGACAGTGTTGAAGGTTACATGACAGTGTTGAAGGTTACATGACAGTGTTGAAGGTTACATGACAGTGTTGAAGGTTACATGACATTGTTGAAGGTTACATGACAGTGTTGAAGGTTACATGACAGTGTTGAAGGTTACATGACAGTGTTGAAGGTTACATGACAGTGTTGAAGGTTACATGACAGTGTTGAAGTTACATGACAGTGTTGAAGGTTACATGAAAGAACTGAGATTATAAATTAATCAGTTAGAGTTTCTCATAGTGTTAAAGATTATCTATGAAAATGTTAATTTTTGGTGAAAATATTAAAACTCCAAACTTTCTCAAGTTTAGTGTCTGTCTTTTGTTACAACTTCCTCCCTGCTAGTCATAGAAAGACTCTACACTGGTATTAAAACGAGGAAAGAACAGGGGTGCCTAAAAGGAGCAGTTATATAGACACAGAACACTAGCGAACTCTACTCACCAGGGTTTCATCATTGTAACACCTCTGATGCAACTCATTCACCAGAAACATGGACCAACACCTGACATTACGAAGTTATGTCCAGCTCCATCTGCCAGCAATACATCCCAACTATCAATTACCGTCGCCTGCCACCACTGAGCCAGACAGGTGATTCAGCGGTCTCTCTGCCTTGGCTTACAATAATGCCAAAGGCTTCCCTCATGTGTCCTTAGACACCACCACCATTTTGCAGCGCTCCCGCCATAGTGTCGGCACCAAATGAAGAAGTCAAGTAACATTTTCTGACGAATAAACTAACAAAGCCGCTTATAACCCACTGTAATGACATGCATAAGTGTCAATTATATATTCCTCTGTAGAACTTGATCAAACTCACACCTAAGCGAAAAATTATATAATAAAAACTCTCCTAGTTAAGTATTCATTACTTCATCCCATTTGTCGGTAGCGTGTGTAATACTGAACAGGTGTATGGCATTGTATTTCTTACGCCACAGTCTTTCTCCGGCCTTGTATTGCCCCGGTCTTGTACTGCCCCGGTACTGTATTGCTTCGGCACTGTATTGCTCCGGCCTTGTATTGCCCCGGCGTTGTATTGCCCTGGACTTGTATTACCCCGGCCTTGTACTGACCCGGCGTTGTATTGCCCCGGCACTGTCTTACCGCGGCATTGTCTTGACCTGGCGGTGTGCCAGCTATGCCTCTCTTCTTCACACTGCTCTAGCTGTCTTAAGATGGCCTCTGAGACTGGTGATCTGCACCTTATTTTTATAGAGATTCTTCCTATATGA
This sequence comes from Cherax quadricarinatus, assembly GCF_038502225.1. Lineage (NCBI taxonomy): Eukaryota > Metazoa > Arthropoda > Malacostraca > Decapoda > Parastacidae > Cherax > Cherax quadricarinatus. Next base: position 53,045 of record NW_027196403.1, read on the forward strand.
AAAGAAATATTTTCTTATTTTGAAGGTCTCTTTATCAGTTTTGTAGGTCTTAGTGGTTACTGAAGCTTTTTTATACAGGTTAGTTGTGACAGACTAAAAGCTGTTTATCCTACCTCAGCTCATTTCAAAACCCAACCCAATATAAGGTATACTACCCTGGAATGCCACCCACAACAGTCGACTAACGCCCAGGCACCTACTTACTGCTGGGTGAACAGATTAGATTTTGCCACCGAAGTGGCTAGTTTATTGTGCACCCCATATCCATCCTGTGGACGGTAGCGCGAGAGCATGTGGATACACAAAAGGCCTAGGAACTAGGCCCCAAAGGGTTAACAGGAATACTTATGGATTTATATCTACGTATCTATAGTTCACTTATCTGTTACAAGCAAATTTAGGAAATTTGCTTAGTATATCTGGTATCTTATTTTCATTAATAAGATATCTTGACATATCACATAGGTTATTATACTGTCTGTCTCTGTATTCCTCAATAAGTGGACAATTAAGCACATAGTGTTCAAGACAGTGACCATATGCCTGATCACATAATTTACATTTAGTTTGATCATCATCTGTGTGTCTCCCAAACTGCCAGAAGTACTTGTAACCAAGCCTAAGCCTGGCCACTACAACATCAGTCAGTCTGTTCACATTGCAAGTTGCTCCATAAACATACTTATCTACGTTCATGTTATCATAGTGGGTTATAGATCTACTCAGGCTTCTAACTGCATTCCTATAACAATCATCTTCATTATTTACTTCTCTCCTAATATTATTCCTAATGCTAGACACAGTTATACCAAAGTTATATTCTACGTTCTCCTTCTGGATACTCTTCTTGGCTAACATATCAACTTTATCATGAAGGAGTAATCCAATGTGTGATGGGATCCATAGCAATTGTACATTAATTCCTTTGTCCCTAATTTTTGAGTATCTATACCTGGCTTCCCCAATGAGCATGTTGTTGGAGTCATTATATGAGCCAAGAGCCTTCAATGATGACATAGAATCAGTAATGATGATAGAGTCAAGCTCAGTGTCATAGGTTAGCTTTAGCGCCATTAGGATTGCAAACAATTCAGTTTGCAGTGTAGACGCCCAGTTGTTAATTCTTATGCCTAACTCAACAAATTTATTATCGTTCTTAACTAGGGAGGTGGCAACAAGAGCAGATGCAGCCCTGCCAGAAGACTCCTGTTTAGATCCATCAGTGTATATAACTTGTGATAACTTATTACTACCAGCTGGGTGAGAAATTTCTTCTTGAGCAGTTGCTCTAACAAGAGATTTAAGGAAGGGATTACTAGCAATGAGCTTCTTGGGAGGGACTTGTAGGTATGTGATATTAAATGAACACATCTTCCATGGAGGGGTGAAATGCTCTTGTTGCCTACAGTGATACAGTTCATGCAGGTTATAAAACTTAATGCAATTGCACGTTTTCACAATCCATTTAGATCTGTGTGTATTTACCTCTAGACACTTGGTAAGATTCACTGTGACAGTGTCTGGTTCGTTTCTCAACATTCTAATACCGAGTACAGTGTTAATTTCAACAATCCTATCACTGATACTAGAAATACCAAGCTCCTTCCTCATGTTAAGAACTTTTGTAGATCTGGGACAGCCAAGAATAATCCTGAGAGCTTCATTTTGCATTAACTCCAAGGGTCGGAGGGAACTTTCTCTAGCTAATATCAACATGGGAGCAGCATAATCAATTAAGGACCTAACATAGGCTATGTACATCATTCTCACGATTCTCACATTAGCACCATAGTTGGGATTGTAGCCAGCAACAGCTTTGAGAACATTTAGCCTAGCTTTGCATTTCTTGTTTAGTTGTGGTATAGTGGATTTGTTAAAGGGTACATCTACACCAAGATATCTGTAAGTTTTAACGTAGCTAATGATTTCACCCTGCAAATAGATGGGTGGGGGATGTCGTTTGCTTGTTAATATCTTTGTTTTAGAGGAAGATATTATAAGGCCTAGTCGATTACAAATTGCTTGAACTTCATTAAGAATGGTATTCATCTTCTTATGCCCTGTTGTATGGATCATGATATCATCAGCATAGCTTATAGCTATATGTTTAGGTGAGGCAGGTAGAGCATTTAGGAGAGCATTAATCAGAATATTAAATAGCATGGGACTAAGAACTCCTCCCTGCGGTGTACCTAAAGACATTTCTTTAGAATCACTTCTGAAGCCTTGGTAAAGGACAGAGGATACTCTATTTGACAGGTATCCTATTATCCAGCAGAGTAAGCTACCACCAATATTCATTTTGGCTAATTCATGTAGTATAACTGTTCTGTTTGCAATATCAAATGCAGATTTTAGATCAAGAAAAGTGGTAAAACTAGTAGAGGTGTGTGCAGTGAGAAAGGTGGAAATACAGTTCTGCACACTTTTACCTTTCATGAACCCATAGAGGTAGGGGGAAAGTTGATGTCTGATTCTGTAGTACAATCTGTTAAGCATCATTCTTTCAAAAGTTTTGCAAAGACAACTAGTTAAGGAGATCGGCCTAAATGTATCAGGCTGTTGGGGCTTAGGGATAGGCACAATGAGACTATTGGTCCAGGAAGTAGGAAGAACGCCCTCAATGTAACTGAGATTATACAGTGCCAACAAAGGGTTATCAGGCACGTGCCTTAGAGTTCTGAGAATATCATAGGTTATACCATCCTCTCCAGGAGCAGTTGATCGACCTTTGGTTAATGCATTATCTAATTCATACTCGGTAAAGAGGCAATCACTCTCATCAATATTTTGGCTCATAAAATTAATCAGTTTCAACATTTCTTCAGAAGTACTCTCTAAATTTTTTCTAATATGAGATGGAAGGCTTTCATGCCTGGATGTTTTGGACCAGTCATTTATGAGGTCATTTGCTTTTTCAAGAGGAAAGGGATGAGCAACATTGCCAGTCTTTTTCCTGGTTATTTTATTTATACCTTTCCAAGCCAAACTCAAAGGGGTGGACCTATTTAATCCACTAACAAACTGTTCCCATTCCTGTTGCCTAAGTTCTTCCTTTCTATTCCTTGCATTTGTTAGTGCAGCTTGGAACGTTCTGAGCAGGTCTGGGGTTCTACATTCACGGTATGCTTTACCAATCCTCCTAGCTGCATGTGTTAGATTGCGCAGCTGTGGATCATTATAGTATTTACATTGGTTTTTATTGTTATTTATAGTGGAGGGTCTTTGTTTCCTATTCCTGCCCACTTGATCTGTGAGAACACTCTCAATAGTGGTAATTAAATCATCATTAAATTTTTGTGTGCCAGTGGGCTCGTAATTCTTATACCATTGATCCAAGTGGTTAATAAAGTTGTCTCTGTGTTCTGGTTTGAGAATAAGTTTCCTCCTTCTGTATTTAGCTCCTTGATTGCTGGAGATGTGATCAAGATTGACAGTTGTTAGTCTTGGGAAGTGATCAGATAGAAGATCATCAACTATGACAGAGTCATGCATCGTATATGATGTATTAAATCCAAGACACAGATCTAGTATGCCACCATATATGTGAGTAGGCTCAGTAGTGCCCACAATTCGAACATTATCATGCTCATTCAGCAATCTCACTAGTTTAGTTCCATTGGTGTTTGTAATAGACCCACCAATATTCTTATGTCTGGCATTAAAATCTCCAAGAATGATGGTAGGTTCACTATTGATGCGATCTGGTAAAGCATCAGGTCGAAGCTGGTTCGCTGGGGCATAGAGATTAAAAATGTTTATGGAAAAATCGCCTGCATATACTTTGACACCATGATACTGCATGTTAACTCGACTCTGCAAGGAAAGGAGTGAATGTGGCAAGTTCTTTCTGACATACATCACACAACAGTTGGTTGACCTTAGGTTATAAGCTGCATATCCAGGCAAGTTTGGTGGAGGTGCTCCATCTTTCAATCTACATTCCTGCAAACAGATGACATCAATATTCTTGGTTGCACTAATATGATGTAAGTCAGGCAACCGCTTCCTGATGGAAGCAATGTTCCATGAAAAGATTTGTAATGTATCCATTGTAGTGAGTTATTACAATCTCTTGCTCATAAGATGGTAAAACTATTATGCTTTGACTGCAGTGTGCAGACACTTAAGAGCAAATAGCATAGTTTGTACGTCTTTATCTTCAGAACCTTTATTTTTAAGCATTTTTCGGCATTTTGGCAGCCAGTTAAAAGGCAATTTTTGAAGGCAAGAGTTATGGGCTTCTTTCTCACAAATTGTTGGAAGCTGAACGGAGATTGCTGCACTTTTGACATCATCACCAAGCTCAAGAGCATCATCCTGATTACATATATTTATTAAACTTGTCAGGATCTGTTCAAGATGCTCAATTTTTTTCTGGAAATTTGTTATAATATGAGGAAGGTCAGGCGAATCCAATGCCTCTCCGGAGGATGGCACTTCTGGGTTAGAGCTTCCTTTAACACCTATCACCTTAACAGGTACCATGGTTACATTAGTGTTCTCTGTTTCATCATTCATTGCAGGTAGGTCCTGTGCATCTGACTCATCTCCAATTTCCAGGGAGGTTACCTGTGTGGTGTCCGTCTGACTGTTGTAGGTGTGTGTATTGGGAGAAATGACAAACTCATCCCCATATTCAGGTGTAGCCATAGGTATCTGTAGTGGCAGACCAGTAGTTCCATATGTGCTAGCAGGGATGGCTAGCTCCTCCACAGCTGGTGTGTGTGATGGCATTCTGGTATCACCAGAATTGTTTGCAGTGAGGTGGGGTTCTTGCACACTTTGCAGAGGTTCAGTCTCAGATCTGGCTGTGGTAGACTGGATGGCCCCATCCTCAGTTACCATTAAAGGACTGTTATCAGGTTTACCTCGAAGGTTGTTTGGGTTCTGACTGCAGTCCTTGTGGGAAACTGTAACCCCAACTTCTTTACAGTTAATACATTTAAATTTTTGGCTGTCAGGGCCTACTGTGCATTCTCTAGTGGAATGTTTCCCAGCACACTTACCACACCAAGAATGTAGTATTCCACAGTCTACTGCAACATGGCCATAGTGCTGGCATTTGTAACACCTACGTTTAGGGGGTAGGTACACTTCGATGTTTAGGAAACGTAAACCATGCACCCAGATATTCCGGGGGAGGGGCACAGGACCCACCCAACTGGCAATAATTTGGGATTTTCCTTTAAGTCTTTTAGGCTTGATGATATGCTCACTTAGAGTCAGATGGGATGGGTCCATGCAGAGAGGGTATCCAAAGATTATGATACTGACCCATTTTTTAAAGTGGTGAGTGTCTGATTGAGGTCGGAGCAGCTTAATATCCCCATAAGGTGTACTAAGTAGATCATTGATCAGCTCTTCATTCTGTTCCACAAACACAAAGTTGTGTGTGTTTTTCCTAAATTGGATCCTTGAGTTAGGATGCTTGTTTACAGCTTCCATTAGCCATGCACACTTAGCAGGCAGCGGGGTGTTGTCAGGGAAGTTCAGCTTAACACATTCTTCCTTTGAAGAAAGACTTCTTGCAGCCTCTGTGCACCAAGGACGTTTAGTATCACATTGTGTACGAGTCAAGTGAGTCTGACTACGTCGACGCTCTAGCCCTTTCTCACTTTTTCTCTTTTGTTTACTTTTAAAGGTCTGGAAGCTATCATCATTTCCATCACCTGCAGAAATAGGTTCCTCTATGACAGTTGCCATGTTTGCCAGTGATGATATCTGGTGTAAGACTCACAACACAAGAATTCCTCGCTTATCTTTCCCTTATAGCTTATTCAAGAGCAAATATTCACTACAAAGTCAGAAGTCCAAAATAGATCACAAGACACAAGTGCTCAAATTCAATGAACACCTCCAACCATACTCAACCCAGACCACCACCACTCAATACGACACACACCCCACCAAAAACACACTCAGAGACCTCTTGTATGTGTGGTAATAATATGGTACATATAATGATATAATGGATGGTACAGGCGAGGTCTTATACCATATCACAAATTACAAAGATGAACAGAGAGAGAGAGAGAGAGAGAGAGAGAGAGAGAGAGAGAGAGAGAGAGAGAGAAAGTAGGTAATATTGAGCATAAAAATTAGAATACTGACATACATCACATTAAACATGAGGTTCAAATGATAACTTCCACTTGAGTTAGTTCAGGCTATTGCCACCTAATGTACCTCACTGAAATAATAATATAGCAGACATCACAATGAATGCTGAAGACAACCTCTTACCCCAACCATAGATTGTAAACAGAATTACTAAAAAAACAAAAAACAAAAACAAAAAAAAAAAAAAAAAAAACTAGGTGATGTTACAATGACAATGAGATAAATCACTCTGGTCGACTTCCTTGGTCCATCCTGGGTAACTCACACATTACTATGTTATACATGTATGCAAGCCTAAGTGTGCAGCTGTAGATAGATGAACCAGTACCTAAACAATCTCACACACGCATTACTATATATGACAAGTGTTACCAAGTACACCAAGTGTACACTTTATCACTTAGAATACACTTTTGTTGATGTAAATATAGGTGAGAGTGGTACACCGCTGGTCGTAATAAACACACTCAACTTCTCAAGGTCACACACTAGGCCCAGCTTCTGGAGTTACCAGCGTTTTAATGTGTTTATTATGTGTCAGTGCGTGTCTGCAGTCATTAACTTGGTGTATCAGAAGTTAAACACTACAATCCAGTTGATCAAATAGTCTAAAACAATTTACACAATGTATAACTAGAAGTATAATGATTGCAAATTGTTACTATTACAATTTTAACTAGGCGCTAGACCCACTAGATGAGATGGCAAGGAACATAGATGTTAACAGGCTGACTCTTGCTTAACACAGTTGAAAGGTAACCGAATTACTCAAGAGAGAAAGTATTCATGAAACTGAACATTATGCAGCAGTAAGCTTGTTCACAGTAAAAATACAAAGCATAAGTTACACACTCACATCACAGATGAACACTGCAATTTGAAATATTACTGGGAACCTAGCAGTAAAGTTTCAGTCTGAACGAGAAAATGTATTAGAAAACACAGCAATGACACTAGGACAAGCAACTTAACTATGTAACCGTATTTAATAGTTCAGTTACACTGAGCAGAGCATGTATTACACTGATTTATCAAATGCAAGGAGTCACTACACTGAAGTACACTCTGAGCCTTTTAAAGTCTTAATACAGGCTCACAAATGACAATTAACTGTTGGGGAAAGCAGCACTTAACACTTCTTGCACACGTATGACAGATGAATGTTCACTGTGTACAAGCCAATCACCACAAGCTTACTATGTTTATAAGTGAACCTCTGGCATGTCCCACTCAAAAAGTCAGCACTGCAATGCTCGTCAAATTGATCTCAAGCCACTATAGGAAACACTGGTATGCCAGCAGCACTGCAGAACATATACAGACATGCTGGGCCCTAGGACAGATAACTGCAGGCTGCCTTAGCCCGTTCTGGCTAGCTTCTAGTGCCACCCTCAAGCTTGCTTGACTCTGCTCGCCAAGCCCGCGCCAACCATCCGGACACCTGCTTGCAGCAGGCAGGCAGGCACACAGGAGACACTCGCAAGATGAGCGGAGTGCGGCACAGAGGACACGGGCACTCAAGCACCCATGTGGTCTGGCTAAAACCGCCTCTAGACCACAAGCAAATAGAGGCGAACGGCTGAGTTCCAAATCGAGGAAGGAGAAGGGACAAGGAAAGGATATTAACCTCGCTAGACACAGGCAATATGGGTGTAGTGGCCTGCAGGTCGCAGTGCAATTTTCAAGGTCATTCACTGGGCCCACAGTCGTCTCGAGAGTTACCAACCCTGTACTACTTGTTAATGGTACGGCCGGAACACTGTAGAACGTTCACAAAGGCATTCTGGGATTCAGAACAGATGTAGCCTTGGCCTTCACTGGCTGGCTTGGAGCGCTGTTTGGCCTGGATCAGCTAAACTCGCCCTTATCCCATATGTAGATAATGGCGACGAGTTAAGGGATACCGGTGAATAGGAAAGTCGAGGAAGGGACATTCACCTCACTAGACACACGCAGTATGGGTGTAAGTGGCATGTGGGTCTTATAGTGCCATTTTCAAGGTCACCCAGCAGGCCAGACATTCCTCACTCATTTTAAGCCTACGTAGGTACTGATGGTAGCACAATGTTCTAAGTCAGCGTAATCCACTCATGCAAATAGTTACAAATCTGCAGCACTTGCGGAACTCACATATTCGAGTACCAGCGGGGCAGCAAAATACACCTCTACACTGCACGTCGTTGATAGAGGCGAACGGCTGAGTTTAAGGAGGAGAGCTGGGAACACAGGAGTACAGCATGGGCAACTGAGCACGCACATTCGCCTCTCTTCACATAGTCAATATGGGCGAAAGTCTCAGGCAGGTGATGCAGTGCCTCGCTCAAGGTCACAGGCTGAGGCAGACTTCTCAAGAGTTACCACACACTGCAATACTCGTAGAGATTGTTACTCCAAACTTGCAGAACTTCTAGCACACGTGTCTTGGAGTGAAAGATGAATTTTCAGTGTGTGGACACCTGGGTTACCAACTCACATAGGAATGCACACTCGTCGTTATTCCGTAGGTTGGTAAAGCGATGAGTTGTGAGCATTTTGAGAGGCACGAGTAGCAGTGGACTAGCAAAATTCGCCTCTACACTCCATGTTGATAGAGGCGAAAGGCTGAGGTCAAATGAAAGGCAGAGGGGAAGCAGAGGCCTGTGAGGGCCTTTGCAAAAAGGAAAACTATTTCCAGTGTTTGACCAGGTATATCCTTAGTCACAGCTCGCACATAAGAGTTCTCACAACACTGAAGCTGTCTTCCAACAGTAGGAGTTTTAATGATGACTTATCAGTCGGGAGAAATGGGTAGGCCTGTGAATTAGTAGGTCCAGATCCCCAGCACACGTCTACTCCCCTCAACCACTCAGCCGAGACTGCTGGGTGAACAGGGGCAGCAGGTGTGAGGAAACATACCCAACGTTTTCCCCTTCGTGTCGTGAGTCGTACCACGGGCACCTAGAACGTGAGCTGGGTGTGTTTCCAACTGAGCCTACTGACCATACATTAAAGTAAACTCTCGGTGTCAACACAATGAGAAATATACACCTATAGGTAGATATATACAATTACCCCGTGTACAGTTTACCGTTTATTGATGATCTATCACCTGTTTCGTATAGTTTTTCCGAGTGTTGAGTCAGTATTCCAGTTTTAACTCTGGATTTACTTTTTTTTTTTTTTGGCTTTATGACTTTTGGAAAGCAAATTAAGTATTTAGTAAAAAAAATTAGATATATTAATATTTTCAGAACTTTAGATTTTTTTTCAGTATCATTATTATTATGATTATTATTATTATTATTATTTCTTTTTCTTTGTATTAGTCATATACATTTGTAAGAAATAGTATACATTTAGCATACATTTTAATTATTTTATGTTTATATTATCTCTGTCTGTCTGTCTGTCTGTCTCTCTGTCTGTCTGTCTGTCTGTCTGTCTGTCTGTCTCTGTCTGTCTGTCTGTCTGTCTGTCTGTCTGTCTGTCTGTCTCTCTGTCTGTCTGTCTGTCTGTCTGTCTGTCTGTCTGTCTCTCTCTCTGTCTGTCTGTCTGTCTGTCTGTCTCTCTCTCTCTCTCTCTCTCTCTCTCTCTTATAACTGTCGCTCTTCCAGTTTCACCTAAGCCGGATCGGTTAAAACCCCATTCCCCTCCTATCTCTCTCTCACGCATTGCGGTGGTGGTATTAGTCGTGGTGTTGGTGCGTTGGTGTTGGTGTTAGTGGTAATGGTGGTGGCATTGGTGATGATGGTAGATGTTGGTGTTGGTGATGATGTTGGTGGTGGTGTTGGTGGTGGTAGTGATGATGGAGGTGGTAGTGTTGACGGTGGCACTGGTGATGATGATGGTGATGGTGGTGTTGGTGGTGGTAGTGTTGGTGGTGGTAGTGTTGGTGGTGGTGGTTGTTGCGTTGGTGGTGCAGATGTATACACACGGAGCAGACGAACACACAAGGAGCAGGCGCACACACAAGAAATAGACGAACACACAAGAAACAGGTGCACGCACAAGAAACAGGATTACATGCAAGAAACAGACGCACACACAAGAAACAGACGCACACACAAGAAACACGTGCACATACAAGAAACACGTGCACATACAAGGAACAGCCGGACTTGAGTCCTGGAGGTAGGAAGTACAGTGCCTGCACTCTGAAGGAGGGGTGTTGATATGTTAGAGTTATTTAAATGTAGTGTAGGCACACCTCTGGTAAGACAGGGATGGAGTGAACAATGATGAAAGTGTTTCTTCCTGTTTGGGTCACCCTGCCTTGATGGGTCACCCTTCCTTGGTGGGTCACCCTGCCTTGGTGGGTCACCCTGCCTTGGTGGGAAATGGCAGATGTGTTTATACGTATATATATATATATATATATATATATATATATATATATATATATATATATATATATATATATATATATATATATATATATATATATATATATATATATATATATATATATATATATATGCCGAATAGGCAGAACTTGCGATCTTGGCTTAAATAGCAACGTTCATCTTGCCATATAGGGCAAGTGAAAATTTGTGTATGCAATAATTTCGCCAAAATCATTCTGAACCAAACGAAAAAAATATATTTCACTGTGTTTGTTTAGTATTAAATTGTTGTAAACAAATCTAAAATATATTTAGTTGGGTTAGGCTAAAATAAATTGCGCTTGTTATAATAAGGTTAGGTAAGTTTTCTAAGTTCCTTTTGGTGCAAAATTATAAATTTTTATATCAACATTAATGAAAAAAATATATATCTTTAAACGCATAAGAGAAAATTTTAGAAAGAACTTAATTTTAAATGAGTTCTTGCTAATTGACCAGTTTTACATATTCGGCACGACTTATATATATATATATATATATATTATATATATATATATATATATATATATATATATATATATATATATATATATATATATATATATATATATATATATATATATATACATACATATATATATATATATATATATATATATATATATATATATATATATATATATATATATATATATATATATATATATATATATATATATATACATATATATATACATATATATATATATATATATATATATATATATATATATATATATATATATATATATATATATATATATATATATATATATATATATATATATATATATATATATATATATATATATATATATATATATATATATGTACATGTATATCAAAGTCACTGGAATTTAAGGGGTGATTTATGGCAAATGAATGTTGCTGAATTCCAGACCGAGATGAACGAGTTAAAGAAAGACCAGTTCCGTGAGACACACCATTATGCTCGCATATTCTGGTCTGGAAGTTTTGTGAAGAACTACCAATATACTGTAAGGAACAGCCGAGACATCTATAGCTGTGCACAGTATTTGAAACTCGCATCCCCCCCCCCCCTTCCTTTCGGAAAACTTAGCTCTTCGATTATAAAGAAGCATAACGTACACTTCCTTTTTTTTAAGAGCAACCCTCTTCTTCTCTGGAGAAAAAACTTCCCCCTCTAAAAATATCACACACATTCTTCCTATGAAAAAGGGAACCCTTTCCCTCTCTAAGAAAAATCCAGTCCACTTCCTTTCTGAAAGAAAAAAACAGATCTCTCTGGAAAAGCAAACCCACCTCCCCTCTGGTAAAAACCAACCTACTAACTTTCTGAAAAAAAAAAAAAACGCGCAAAAAATCAACGAAAAAAGTATTAAATGCAATAATACAGAGAAGGAAATAATCTATTCGAATTGTGAAAATGAATCCTTTCCGGAAAACATTTTCAATTATTATTGTTTCCTTCCTACTTCTCGTTATTGTACAGTGGAGCCTCTTCCTCCTCAACCTGTGAAGCAAGTCACTTGGGAGTTTTCAACACCTGCAAGGTCAGGGAGGTGGAGAGTGGGTAGGAAGTATAGAGGGGGGGGTCTAAGAGGTGGAAAGGAGGTCAAGAGGTAGAGAGGAGAGTTAGGAGGTAGTGAGGGAGTCATGAGGCACAGAGGATGGGGGTCTGTGAGGGAGTAGCAGCTGGTTTGGTCTCTACGTATCCCAACACATTCCTAAGCAATGTTGAGGCTTCATTCTCCGCAATACAGTTATCCCGTGTGATTCGTCATAGTTTTAGGAACTTGAATGTTTAAGGAGTATCCCACTGCCTGGCCTCTCAAAAGGAATTTTGAATCATGAACACCAGTAGTGCGTTAGAGATTATCAGTGACAGCCTCTTCCATTTATTGGCTACACGCCACACACGAGCATAGAAACGTTGGGACTTATGTGTTGCTCTGCTGACACCTATATCCCCACAGGTCTATCCGAGCAGGGGTAGTGACACAACAGAGGCTGTAAGACCCACTTAAATATATAGGCCACACACACACACACACAGCGAAATTCTTTGATGTGCCACTTGGGAGGTGTCGGGCAGGTAATTTAGCATGGGTCATACTTACGCATATTATACGCATTCTGAAAATTTTCTTTGCCTTATATATACAGCCAGGTATACACCGGTTAATCTTTATGACATTAATAGTTAAGTATGTATTCTTTAACAGGCTATTAAAATTTTTGTGTTGCACCTCCCTTGTAGCCTAACTGGTATCTGTTCTCTTTCCTTCAGGTGTGTTGGTTTTGATCACCGGTCTTCACTTCTGCACAGGTTATGTGGATCGTGGCACGTGCGCATTGATCAAGCTAAACATGAAACCTATGATTGATCAGTTAAAACATGACGCCTGTATAGAAATAAATTTAAATGTGACAGCTGTGCTGTAAGTAAGCTGAATATACACTACTGTTGAATTATCAAATCTAATATGATACCCTGTGTACAGTCATAATTTTTAGTAGCCTCGTGAAAACTGATCAACTCTCGACTCACCTGTGCTAACTATATATGTTCCGCAGCTAAGGTAACTGGACACAAAACAGTTAAATCAGTTGTCGCTGAGCGAAATATTAAAAAAAATACTACCTCGGAGTAAATATTCGAATGCGAAACTATAAAAATCGATTGAGAAAGCTTTTCTCACGACTTAAAAATGAAATCTCATCAGACCAGACATAAGCAAGCAAGGTAAACAAAGGTAAAACAAAAGATTTATTAAGCAAACATTTCTGTGATACGCTGAAAAAAACACTCATTACGCTCAGATAAACACAGTGAAACAAACTGGAAGAAAAAACTAAGAAATTTGTTTGACTGTACTTTACAGCACAAGCATGTTGTAGGAAAGGTCAGAGATCATGGTAGCGGCCCTACTGTCGTGTGTGTGAAGCTGATGATGCTGGAGAAGTGTGTGATATGAGTGCTGCACAGCTCTCTTTTATCCCATCTTTCTTGCTACCCATCAGGATCTACCATCAGAAGCAACAATCATGAGCCACCCGTCCTTTGCGCAAGTTGGTCGGCAGGCACCCACATGTTGAAGCAAAAAAAACACGAGGTGGATGTCCAAGGTTACAATAAAAAAAAAAAGTTTTATTTGGGGACACTTTTACTATTTAAAAGTGCTTCCGTGCGCAGTTAAAGGTGAAAAAATGCGTCGTAGGTTACCCTGACGGAACATGAGAGAGAATTTCATAATCAAAGTAAGGGTTCAGTGATGTATTAACATCACTGAGATACGGTGAAAATTCAAAATAAAGAACACAAAGTTGCAGTACATACAGACAGTTGTCAGGATAAAGACAAGGGTCCCTGTCAAGGTGGATGTGCAACAGTACAAAGGTAAATCGTCAGGGAATTCAGAAAGAAACCCTAAGCATCGGAAGAAAAATATTTGGAGAATCATCATATATTAAACTTGCCAAGATTTTCCTGAGAAGTCTATTGTAAAGATGTGCCTGGCCGAGATACTCATATCGGAGTTAGTAGAAAGGTACTCGCGAACACAAGTTTAAAAAGTCTTGTGTGGTATTGTGGATGAAGATAACTTAGAAGAAAAATAATTCACTAATATTTCGACAATGAAAGGAAAGCTTCGCCGAAGCATTATGCGAGTCTAACAATTAAAGTAAATACAAAGCACTAAAAAATCCCCAAGGCAACGGAAATTTAAAACAAATTATTTAACACTGCCCTGAGATGTGAAACAAAATATATTTTGAAACAATATAGCAAAAACTTAAATAGATAATATATGGCTTAGCAAGGCCAAAAGGAAGCAGAAACAAGCTTGTTTTGGAAAAATATTTATAATATACAACATGGATACGCGGCAAAAATGCTTTATTGTGAGTCGTTTTAGCAATATTTTGAGTACTGATGTAGAGTAACTGAACAATAATGTCATGTACTCAAGTAAGTCCACGGCAGCGAGGTGAGTTAGGGATGATACATAGCTAGTTCAAACCTGGAATAACTTATGTTTACATACGTTTTGAAGATGGCGTTGCAAGGCAGAGCAAGTCTAGTCGTAACTTCCAGTCTCCTGTTCAACACCCCCACTACCGTCTCCGCGGTAGCCTCCACTACTATCTCCACCACCGCCGACCTTTCTAATCTTGACAGGATGCTAGACAACTCGTCATACTTGGATATGCTAGACAACTGCTCAGAGCCTCTAGGACACGTGGACTGGAAGGACATGGGGATGCTAACATCTCTCACCATTCTGGTCCTCATTAACGCTCTGGTGATAGCTGGAAACTGCCTGGTGATTCTTGCAGTGTTCCTTTCCAGCAAGCTCCGCACAGTCACCAACCTCTTCATCGTCTCTCTGGCCGTCGCTGACTTACTGCTGGGGATGGCAGTGCTTCCATTCAGCGTCACAGTTGAGGTCTTCGATACTTGGCTCTTCGGTGAGCTCTGGTGCTCTGTCTGGCTGGCGGTCGATGTCTGGATGTCCACCGCCTCTATTCTTAACCTTTGTGTCATGAGCCTCGATCGGTGAGTGTATGCTATCCTCATATATATACATACATATATATATATATATATATATATATATATATATATATATATATATATATATATATATATATATATATATATATATATATATATATATATATTATCCAGAAGGCTAGAACATTGTAGATGTCTTTTATTATTTCATCCCAATACACTGGTTGATTTAGTGTACACTTATCTATCGCTAACTTATCATAGCTTTCCCTTTTGACTTCCCCCAGACCATGTGCACATAGATAACGTACACGGACCACACACACACACCCAGGCCACATACAGGGACTACGCACACACGAAGGCCACGCACCCACTGACTACACACAAACTACACACAGGAATCACGCACACAGAATATGGCCACGGACAACGTACACACAAACCATGTTGTTAGGTAAGACACATTTTTATATACACAAACCATGTACACAGAGCCAGCTACTCAGGGTACGGCTGCCTATAAATCACATCTGCGGCATTCTCGATCATCTCCGAGCTAAGAGGACCTTCTGTGGACTGGGTTTGTTTACACGCAGGTCATATATGGCATCGTACTTCAGAAAGCTTCCTCAGCTTACTTGTAAGAGCAAGTTACTAATGAAATGTTAATACATTTCTATCAAGAAATGTCTGCATCTGTCAATTGTGTTCAGGATGGCTTCTTTCTGGTTGTCTTAGGATATTGTCTCTACCAATAGACGTTATTTGACCAGAGGAATTTGCGATGTTTAGTTTATATACATAATGTAAGTAAATTTAGACCAGCTTCACGGTTTCAACAATGTTTAAGTGGTATTATATCATTCATTTGAACTTTTAAGTATTTACCTGGAGTTTACCTGGAGAGAGTTTCGGGGGTCAACGCCCCCGCGGCCCGGTCTGTGACCAGGCCTCCTGGTGGATCAGCGCCTGATCAACCAGGCTGTTGCTGCTGGCTGCACGCAAACCAACGTACGAGCCACAGCCCGGCTGATCAGGAACTGACTTTAGGTGCTTGTCCAGTGCCAGCTTGAAGACTGCCAGGGGTCTGTTGGTAATCCCCCTTATGTGTGCTGGGAGGCAGTTGAACAGTCTCGGGCCCCTGACACTTATTGTATGGTCTCTTAACGTGCTAGTGACACCCCTGCTTTTCATTGGGGGGATGTTGCATCGTCTGCCAAGTCTTTTGCTTTCGTAGTGAGTGATTTTCGTGTGCAAGTTCGGTACTAGTCCCTCTAGGATTTTCCAGGTGTATATAATCATGTATCTCTCCCTCCTGCGTTCCAGGGAATACAGGTTTAGAAACCTCAAGCGCTCCCAGTAATTGAGGTGTTTTATCTCCGTTATGCGCGCCGTGAAAGTTCTCTGTACATTTTCTAGGTCGGCAATTTCACCTGCCTTGAAAGGTGCTGTTAGAGTGCAGCAATATTCCAGCCTAGATAGAACAAGTGACCTGAAGAGTGTCATCATGGGCTTGGCCTCCCTAGTTTTGAAGGTTCTCATTATCCATCCTGTCATTTTTCTAGCAGATGCGATTGATACAATGTTATGGTCCTTGAAGGTGAGATCCTCCGACATAATCACTCCCAGGTCCTTGACGTTGGTGTTTCGCTCTATTTTGTGGCCAGAATTTGTTTTGTACTCTGATGAAGATTTAATTTCCTCATGTTTACCATATCTGAGTAATTGAAATTTCTCATCGTTGAACTTCATATTGTTTTCTGCAGCCCACTGAAAGATTTGGTTGATGTCCGCCTGGAGCCTTGCAGTGTCTGCAATGGAAGACACTGTCATGCAGATTCGGGTGTCATCTGCAAAGGAAGACACGGAGCTGTGGCTGACATCCTTGTCTATGTCGGATATGAGGATGAGGAACAAGATGGGAGCTAGTACTGTGCCTTGTGGAACAGAGCTTTTCACCGTAGCTGCCTCGGACTTTACTCTGTTGACGACTACTCTCTGTGTTCTGTTAGTGAGGAAATTATAGATCCATCGACCGACTTTTCCTGTTATTCCTTTAGCGCGCATTTTGTGCGCTATTACGCCATGGTCACACTTGTCGAAGGCTTTTGCAAAGTCTGTATATATTACATCTGCATTCTTTTTGTCTTCTAGTGCATTTAGGACCTTGTCGTAGTGATCCAGTAGTTGAGACAGACAGGAGCGACCTGTTCTAAACCCATGTTGCCCTGGGTTGTGTAACTGATGGGTTTCTAGATGGGTGGTGATCTTGCTTCTTAGGACCCTTTCAAAGATTTTTATGATATGGGATGTTAGTGCTATTGGTCTGTAGTTCTTTGCTGTTGCTTTACTGCCCCCTTTGTGGAGTGGGGCTATGTCTGTTGTTTTTAGTAACTGAGGGACGACCCCCGTGTCCATGCTCCCTCTCCATAGGATGGAAAAGGCTCGTGATAGGGGCTTCTTGCAGTTCTTGATGAACACAGAGTTCCATGAGTCTGGCCCTGGGGCAGAGTGCATGGGCATGTCATTTATCGCCTGTTCGAAGTCATTTGGCGTCAGGATAACATCGGATAGGCTTGTGTTAATCAAATTTTGTGGCTCTCTCATAAAAAATTCATTTTGGTCTTCGACTCTCAGTCTGGTTAGCGGCTTGCTAAAAACTGAGTCATATTGGGACTTGAGTAGCTCACTCATTTCCTTGCTGTCATCTGTGTAGGACCCATCTTGTTTAAGTAGGGGCCCAATACTGGACGTTGTTCTCGATTTTGATTTGGCATAGGAGAAGAAATACTTTGGGTTTCTTTCGATTTCATTTATGGCTTTTAGTTCTTCCCGCGATTCCTGACTCCTAAAGGATTCTTTTAGCTTAAGTTCGATGCTTGCTATTTCTCTGACCAGTGTCTCCCTGCGCATTTCAGATATATTGACCTCTTTTAGCCGCTCTGTTATTCTTTTCCGTCGCCTGTAAAGGGAGCGCCTGTCTCTTTCTATTTTACATCTACTCCTCCTTTTTCTTAGAGGAATAAGCCTTGTGCATACATCGAGTGCCACCGAGTTAATCTGTTCTAGGTATAAGTTTGGGTCTGTGTTGCTTAGTATATCTTCCCAGCTTATATCGGTTAGGACTTGGTTTACTTGGTCCCACTTTATGTTTTTGTTATTGAAGTTGAATTTGGTGAATGCTCCCTCGTGACTAGTCTCATTTTGTCGGTCTGGGGCTCCACGCATACATGTCTGAACCTCAATTATGTTGTGATCTGAGTATATTGTTTTTGATATGGTGACATTTCTTATCAGATCATCATTGTTAGTGAAGATGAGGTCTAGTGTATTCTCCAGTCTAGTAGGCTCTATTATTTGCTGGTTTAAATTGAATTTTGTGCAGAGATTTAAAAGCTCGTGTGAGTGTGAGTTTTCATCAGAGCTGCCTCCTGGTGTTATTACTGCAACAATATTATTTGCTATATTCCTCCATTTTAGGTGCCTTAAGTTGAAATCCCCCAGGAGCAAGATGTTGGGTGCAGGAGCTGGAAGATTTTCCAGACAGTGGTCAATTTTTAACAGCTATTCCTGGAATTGCTGGGATGTTGCATCCGGAGGCTTGTAGACTACCATAATGACTAGGTTTTGGTTCTCGACCTTTAGTGCTAAAACTTCCACTACGTCATTTGAGGCATTAAGCAGTTCTGTGCAAACAAGTGACTCTGCAATGTACAGGCCAACCCCCCCCCCTTTTGCCTGTTCACTCTGTCACATCTGTATAGGTTGTAACCTGGGATCCATACTTCGTTGTCCAAGTGATCCTTTATGTGGGTCTCAGTGAAAGCTGCGAACATTGCCTTTGCCTCTGCAAGCAGTCCACGGATGAAAGGTATTTTGTTGTTTGTTGCTGGCTTTAGACCCTGTATATTTGCAAAGAAGAATGTTATCGGACTGGTGGTATTGTTGGTACTGGGGGGGGATTTTTTTTTCCGGCATTAGTATCTGTATCTGTTGGTTTGGAGTGGAGGCCATCGACTGTGGTTCCACTCCAGGAATGACTGGATTTGGTGTACGATTTCTGCCATTTCCTGCCAGTTTTTTTTCCTTCCAGGCACTAAAAAACCTCTCCCTCTTGAGTGGCTGTGGCTACCCAGGTTTTCCCATGGACTGGATGTTTTGTATCTTTTTGTCCCCTTTAGATGGTATGCCTGGCAATTTAAGTTATAGCACAGTCTTTCCTGTACTGAAGAGGTACACATTTCAGGGTGAAAAAGCTTACAGGAAGGGAGTTTGCATTTTCCTGTTGTCATATGGGCATGGCAATTTCTAGGGTGGTCATAGTTGCATGTCCCATCTGTTTTTCCAGATTTCCCATGCCAGCAGATACCAAGTGCATAGTATGTGCACAGGCTTGGTTTCCGCTTGCCTTGGGTTTCTGTGACTGTATTCCCTGTTGGTGCATGTTTCCCTGTCTTACTTCTATCCTCCCTAGCACCAACAATGGAGCTCCCACCAGTTGTTTTTGGTAATTTATCCTCACTATTGCTATTGGAGTCCTCTTGTTTGCTATTTCCTGCGGTATTTCTAGTTTGCAATATTGGTTTTATCTTATCTTTGACTACACTTGTTTCCCTACTATGGCTCCTGTCCCCTATGAGATCATTTATATGTATTCCTTCCTGCGTATAATTCCCGACTACCTGGACAAAATCTCCAGCTTCACCATTACTGTCTCCCAGGACAGTATCTCCAGCTTCACCATTTCTGTCTCCCAGGACAGCACCTCCAGCTTCACCATTACTGTCTCCCAGGACAGCACTATCAGCCCCACATTTACTGACTACCAGGACATCACCTCCAGCCTTACAGTTTGTGACTACATGGCCAGTATCAAGGGCAGTACCATTCAGCCCAGACTTTTTATGTTCCCATCTGTTGTAGAAAGCTTCCAGGTTTTCTATGAAAGCAGCTTTGATGTTGTCCTCTTTTAATACCCTTGTGATTTTAGTCCACAGATTTTCCTCATTTGGGCATACCCAAAAACACTTCTCTGTTTTAATACTGCTTGTAGCTAGTTCTGGGATATCTGCACAAGGGGCGTGACACCAATTACCACAAAAATGACAATTTATCCATGTGGAAGCCCGTTTGTTTGACTGACCACAGACTACACACAGCTTCATAATGATTTGAATGGTTGATTTACTGCAATTCTACTAGCAACCTCTTGAATATTATATTAATAACCTTAAATGAAGCTCTAGCTATTTGTATTTCTGTTTCTAACTCTTTTTGTATATTGGACAGCTTACCGTCACGTTCCTGATTTTTAATGTTTGTGTTTATAAGGGCGCCTACAACCCCATCCGTTTACAGTCTGCTTTATTGTCCAACGAAACTGTTTGAAACCAGTCCCGGGTTCGGACCAGTCAAGGGTTCGGACCAGTCAAGGGTTCGGACCAGTCGATCTGTTCTGATCAGTGGGTCACTTATTTAAAACATACTGGTCGGTGATTTGAGCTAACACATGAAGGATCTACTGGAAATTATCTACCCGAGTAATATGTGATTTGACTGATACAAAAGTATAACTTGCGTGTTGAAGAGCCGGTGATATCTGGCAGCTCCTACAATGACGAACGGTCGACCTCCTTGTTTATCAATCGCTGTATCTGGCTTTTCTATTTTTTTTTTCCGTCTCCACCACAATAAATGCTATATTATCACTATAGTTGACTGGTGCAAATTTTGGAGGATGGACGCTTTTTCTGTAGTAATAATTGCTTCTCGTTGTGTATATTGCGACCGCTGGTAACTACAGGTTATATGAAATTCACAGTAACGTCTCGTATTTCAAGAAAAAGAAACTAATGAAAGTCACTCCACTCCACTAAGTACCATTATAATACTGGTTAGTTGCTACTACAACACTGTATTCTGCTATTCACTGGTATCACTAGATTATATGCGAGTACACTAGCAAGCCAGGAAGATTATTAAAAACAGCTGACCTGTGGTAAGTTTCTGGCGACTTCTGGCACCTGCCTCTATAGGCTTATCACTTCATTTACAAATTCACCTGTTTTCAAATGACACTTTAACCTTTATCATCAATGTACTAGGGAGCCACTGTAGTATACACTATACACTATGTATACTCAATGTTTTCAGGGAGACTTTCTTTCCTCTGACACAAAGTTCAATTATTATTATTTTTTTCACACGGGACACAGGCCTATGATTCCCCTCTGGCAGTAAACTCTGCTAGGTAGTGCACACTATTCTTCTTTTTTGACTCAGTATATAATGTTTTCCGCCCAAGATTGGTTCCAGGCGCTAGAGGGATGTATCGTATAGGATTGATGACACAAATTAAAGTTCTAGCACGTAAGAGCCACCGTGAAAACACCAGAAAAACCCGGAGCACAACGAGGCACGCTGACACTGTCACGCTACACGCA
Organism: Cherax quadricarinatus; assembly: GCF_038502225.1. Classification (NCBI taxonomy): domain Eukaryota; kingdom Metazoa; phylum Arthropoda; class Malacostraca; order Decapoda; family Parastacidae; genus Cherax; species Cherax quadricarinatus. The sequence goes on from NW_027196403.1 coordinate 74,476, forward strand.
AGTGTTTCAAGTATTTTATGAACAGATATGTTATGAATGCAGCATAATTGCATTATGTTGATATGGAGGAAGTACGACTCAAATTTATTAGCGGTTGGAGAGAGAAAAGGATAGAAATAAACTGGCTTTGGTAGATTCTCAGAATTGTGTCATGATGCTATATCAGGCTCGAGGATACTGTGCTTTTACATAGCGTGTTTTCTTTATAATGACAACGGGATTTCAGGTAGCATTATGGTTATTATTCTTAATACGCCGGAAAACTGCAGAACTGTCTTGTGCATAACACGCCAGTTAACTGGATTCTGTCTCACCTGAGTGCTTGCTTGATTTATGAATACTGCAGTCTGCTTGCCGACTAATTCTTCCTGTTAAGAAGAGAAGGACTGCAGTAGGACTAGAGTGAGCCAGCACGCTAATCCTTTCTAGGCGGGAATAAGCGTGATGTTTATTCAAGTATGTCCCTTAACACGTATATATTATATACATTACCATTCTTTATGTTATCCTGTTAGTTCTTCCTTC
>NW_027196403.1:80000-85000 GCF_038502225.1 Cherax quadricarinatus
AATTCATTATTAAACACTATTACAGTGTCTATTAAGAAGTAAAAAAAAAACTCTACTGATTGTTTTGGTAAACGATTAACACAATAAAATGCTTCGTTAAGCTATGAATAACAATCTTTAGTTATTCCGTTTAAACTGAATTTAAGGTGATTATATCCATATTAAATTTATTGGCAATAAACAAAGGCAGACAAACGTATAACATTTACATTTAATATAGAAGGCAAGCAAATAATGTTGATCAACTGATGTATGAGTTACCAGACCTCAGGTGCCCCCTGAATACTTCCCATGATCTGACTTCTGGTCGACTCTCCTGTTCTCTAAATCTTCACAAAATAATGGCCCAAGATAGCCCTAACTATAGTCGAAAATTCACAACTACCCATCAAATTAGAGATAAATTTATCTCTAATTTGATAGGTAGTTGTGAATTGTTTCAGCCAGGATACTGCGAGTTGCATTCATGCCAGCAGTGTAAAGTAGAAGGAGCCCTAGAATTTATCTCGAGCTGTCCTGATGGGATGTTGCAGTCCTATCGGGTGAATGTTGTTAAATAGTAGCTATTATTATATGTGATGTTCTAAACCCGTGTGAGTTATTCACTGTAACAATAACCGCTCCGCCCTCGGCTTGCTAAGAAACAAGAGAGCGTTTGTAAATAACAAAAAAAGGCACAATACCGTGTTTGGAACGATACACAAATAACCCGCACATAGATGAGAGGAGCTTACGACTACGTTTCGGTCCGACTTGGACCATTTACAAAGTCACACTAACGAGAAGTGGAGAAGGACGGGTATATATAGGCAGGAAGAGGTAGTGGTGGTGGTGGTGGTGGTAGTAGTAGTAGTAGTAGTAGTAGTAGTAGTAGTAGTAGTAGTAGTAGTAGTAGTAGTAGTAGTAGTAGCAGTGGTGGTAGTGGTAGTGGGGAATTAAGGAGGAGGAGGAGCCAGTCAAATACAAAGAAAGGGGGGCACTGCAAGGGAGCTAGGTGCCCAAAGAGGGAGAGCAAGAACACAGAGGTAGGGGGGAGGGGAAGAAATGAAATAAATAATGAAGGAACAGAAACACAAGACAGAAGAAAGACAACTCAGAAGAGAAAAGAAAAAGGAAAAGAGGAAAGGGGAAGAGGGAGAAGAAGAAAAAAGGAGGAATCAGGTTAAGTCATGGGTGTTCTGAAGTTTGGAGCATTTTACAATGTAGTGGGAGAGGAAGGCATCTACAGAGACGAAGCCAGGACTAAGATTCATACAAGGAAAGTTGTGTATTAAGAAGGATTCAACCAGACGGCGGCTGTTAAAGTTGGAAGTAGGGAAGACAGTTTTAGCAGAAGACCAGTCAATAGGATGGCTATGATCTCTGAAGTGACAGAAAAGAGCATTATTAGTGTCAGCAAGCCTAACACTAATTTTGTGCTCCCTAAGTCTGTCAGAAAGAGATTGACCAGATTCTCCAAAGTACTGAAGAGGACAGGAGGAGCAAGAAATAAAGTAGACACCAGGAACATCTGTATAGGGAGGAGAGGTATGAACAAGGTTAGTGCGAAGAGTGTTAGTCTGGCGGAAAGTAAGCTTGATGTAAGGGACGGAGAGAACTGTTGAGATTAGAAAGACCGGAAATGTAGGGAAGGCAGAGGACAGAAGAGTTCCCAGGAGTAGAGAGTTTGGGAGAGAAGAAATTACGTTTAGCACGTGAGAGGGCAAAGTCTATGAAATGGCGTTTGATACTGTATCCCACAAAAGGCTAGGGCAAAAAGTTGAGTTACAGGCAGGAATAAAAAGGAATGTACTCCAGTGTATGAAAAAGTATCTAAGGGAAAGGAAACAGATTGATTGTCCGGAAGAAATTTCAGAATTGGGGAAGAGCAACGAGCGAGATTTCGCAAGGTTCGGTATCAGAACAAGCACTGTTTTTGGTTCATCTTAATGATATAGCAGATGAGACTGGGTTAGATGAAGTCCTGTTTCCCGCTGAGCAAACTGGATAACTGATCATATCAGTAGTTCCTTGAATTCACCCCGGCAAATGCGAAGTTACTAAGTAGCTATACCCCTTGTCAGAAAACCTAACAAGGGATACAGCCTCGGGGGACAGAGGCTGCAGATCTTATTCAGAAAGACTTAGGGGTGAGCACATTACCTAGTATATTACCAAAGGTTCACATAAACAGAATAACTTCTGCAGCCAATGCTCGTCTGACAAATCTAGGAGTAGAATTCAGGAATCTTAACATATACACATTCTGGGCCTTTTATATATTACACACTAGGCCCATCTTGAAGTATGCAGTACTGGCAGAGAATCCACGTCTGTTAAGAAACTGCAGAAAGTGATAATTATACGACGAGACCAGTTCCAGAGCTACGGGGCATGAACTAGGAGAGGCTAAAGAAACTAAGTCTAACTACATTGAAGGAAAAAAAGAACCAGGGGAGACATGCTAACAACATACAGAATACTCAGAGGAACTGATAGCATAGAAAGTGATAAGCTGTCTGTGAGGCGGGAAACAGGCACTCGGGGGCATAATTGTAAGTTAAACACGTATGAGCTACAGGGGTATCACGAAGTATTTATTCAGTCTCAGGGTGGTAGAGATGCAGAATGACCTCGACGAAAAAGTGGTAGAGGCAGGCTACAGATGTAAGAGCATAAACGAAAGGAACCATGAAGCTAGGAAGGAGTGAATCTCACAAGTGGCAAGTTGAGAGGTGGGGACAGCAACCACATATAGCCGAGTACATTCAAGCATACACATGAATCTGTTCCAACAGTCAGCAAAATTTTACACCCTCCTCCGCCCCCACCGTCCAGCTTGAAGCTTTCCATTAAGGAAGAGGCGTCTTGACATGTCAATCTCCAAAGAGCCAGGAAAATAAAATAGTGAGAATTTAATCAATTAAAAGCAGAAGCGACTCCATTTTAGGCTCATCGTGACGTTATTAAAAGTTTCTATCACTGCCAGGTAACAGAATTAATTATTCTCCACTTCGCATTCAAGATTAATGCCATTAAATGTTGAACCGTTCCTCCTGTGTTCTGTTTATAGGATAGAGTATATACTCCATTAATCCCAATTGTAGCTAGATATCATAATATTATGATTCTTCGTTATTATTATTATTATTATTATTATTATTATTATTATTATTATTATTATTATTATTATTATTATTATTATTATTATTATTATTATTATTATTATTATTATTATTATTATTATTGTCCCGTTAATAATAATATCTTTAATTCTACAAGTACATGTACAAGCTATACGGTTTTAGCAAACATCAATGACATACTACTATACAGAAAGCTCCATGCTATACAGAACATTTCGGGCAAATTAGGTCACTTTTGTCCCAGGATGCGACCCACACCTGGGGCAAAATTGACCTAATTTGTCCGAAATGCTCCGCTTAACAAGGGACTTTCTATATAGTAGTATGTCATTGATGTCAGCTATGGTCTGTATAAGTTGTGTCATGTTCTTATAGAAATAAAGATATTATTATTATTATTATTATTAATGGGACAATAATAATAATAATAACGAAGAAGCATAATATTCTGAATAACGTCTTTAAACCACAGTTAAAATATTTCAGTGATAATAATAATAATTTTGTATTGAAGGAAGTCCAGTAAGATGTTCCTAACACAAATTACTCCTTTAGTAACCTTCTTCGATGTTAGAGATGAACATTTGTTTCATCATGTATTAAAGCACTATAATCTTTAGTAACCTTCTTCGATGTTAGAGATGAACATTTGTTTCATCATGTATTAAAGCACTATAATCTTTAGTAACCTTCTTCGATGTTAGAGATGAACATTTGTTTCATCATGTATTAAAGCACTATAATCTTTAGTAACCTTCTTCGATGTTAGAGATGAACATTTGTTTCATCATGTATTAAAGCACTATAATCTTTAGTAACCTTCTTCGATGTTAGAGATGAACATTTGTTTCATCATGTATTAAAGCACTATAATCTTTAGTAACCTTCTTCGATGTTAGAGATGAACATTTGTTTCATCATGTATTAAAGCACTATAATCTTTAGTAACCTTCTTCGATGTTAGAGATGAACATTTGTTTCATCATGTATTGAAGCACTATAATCTTTAAATGTGTCTGTAATGCTGATTTTAATCCTGCTACATTCAACTTTCTGAACATCCACGTATTTCACATATATCCAAATATCCATTTGTGTATTTGTGGACAAAATGTTTTCAATTTAATTGAAAATATCCTGCGGGTCGATGCATTTCCGAAACCATCTGTTACAGAATCTTATTAATCCTAGACAGAAATTTTCAGTTTCCTCATTTTGTTTACACTAAAACACATGTAGAAATAGGGGTATGTCTTCGACTTCCTCCTCCTTCTCCTCCAGTATGAATTTAATTGATGCCTCTACACTACTTCAAAGGAACTGTAATCGCTGAATAAATGACGTATAATTTGTATTAAATGTTCGTGCTAAAAAATGAACATGCATTTCTATATGTAATACAAGAAATAAATGACTACGCAAAAATACAGAGCTTTATAAAAGGAAAATATTGGATCGTGTTAATGCTGCCCTCGGCTGACAACTCCAAAAAAATAGTCAACATTAAACTGAATGTTTGTTTGGTTGAGTGCAGCTTTTATGTTGACTGAGATCGTATTTCACAAGATATATACACCAATTTCTGTTATCTCTGTGTACATCTACTGACAATTTACTCTGTTCCAAGTTTTAGCGGGGCATGGTTAACTATCAGAGTAGTGGATGAAGGTGAGTTACAGCCTGGTATAGTTAGTAGTCTCTAAACCTCATAATAACAGTGTATGGTTCACGAACTCAATTACTTTTTTAGCGGCCTGAGAATCTTGTCCGTCCCAGTAGCAGTATAGAGTTGTGTTGACTGCGATCTTTCTCTGTATATACTCGCTTGTTTCTGCGTGGTGCATTGATTTAAAAAACCGCTTGCGAGGTCAGAAC
>NW_027196403.1:90000-92906 GCF_038502225.1 Cherax quadricarinatus
ATATTTTTTTGGTAAAATAATAGAGGTAGTTTTCTTTCCCAGCCCTGCCAACACCACCACTACCACCACCACCACTACCACCACTACCACCACCACCACCACTACCACCACTACTGCCACCACTACCACCACCACCACCACTACCACCACCAACACCACTACCACCACCAACACCACCACTACCACCACCACCACTACTGCCACCACCACCACTACCACCACCACCACTACCACCACCACCACTACTGCCACCACCACCACTACCACCACCACCACTACCACCACCACTACCACCACTACCACCACCATCACCACTACCACCACTACTGCCACCACCACCACTACCACCACCACCACTACCACCACCACCACTACTGCCACCACCACCACCACTACCACCACCACCACTACTGCCACCACCACCACCACTACCACCACTACTGCCACTACCACTACCACTGCCACTACCACCACCACTACTGCCACTACTACCACCACTACTACTACCACCACCACTACCACCACTACTACCACCACTACCACCACCGCGACTACCACTACCACCACCACTACAACCACCATTACCACCGCCACTACTACCACCGCAACTACCACCACCACCACCACCACTACTACCACCACCACTACTACCACTACCACCGCCACTACCACCACCATTACCACCACCACCACTACTGCCATTACTACCACCACTACTACTACCACCACCACTACCACCACCACCACCACTACCACCACCACCACTACTGACACTACTACCGCCACTACTACTACCACCACCACTACCACCACCACCACGACTACCACTACCACCGCCACTACAACCACCATTACCACCGCCACTACTACCACCGCAACTACCACCACCACCACCACTACCACCACCACTACTACCACCGCCACTACTACCACCACCACTACTACCACTGCCACCGCCACTACTACCACCACCACTACCATCACCACCATCACCACTACCACCACCGCTACTACCACCACTACCATCACCACTACCACCGCTACTACTACCAACACTACTACCACCACTACCATCGCCACTACTACCACCACCATCACCACTAACAATACCACCACCACTACTACCACCGCGCCACTACTACCGCCACTACTACTACCACTGCCACCACCACTACTACCACCACTACTACCACCGCCACTACCACCGCCACTACTACCACTACTAGTACCACCACTACTACCACCACTAACACCGCCTCTACTACCACCCCCCACTACCACCGCCACTACTACCACCACTAGTACCACCACTACTACCACCACTAACACCGCCTCTACTACCACCCCCACTACCACCGCCACTACTACCACCACTAGTACCAGCACTACTACTACCATTAACACCACCACTACTACCACCACTACCACCGCCACTACTACCACCACTAGTACCACCACTACTACCACCACTAACACCGCCTCTACTACCACCCCCACTACCACTGCCACTACTACCACCACTAGTACCAGCACTACTACTACCATTAACACCACCACTACTACCACCACTACCACCGCCACTACTACCACAACATCTAACACCACTACCACCGCCACTACTATCACCACTACCACCGCCACTACTACTACCACTACTACTTCCGCCACACTACCACCACCACTAACACCGCCTCTACTACCGCCACTACAACTATCATCAGCTCCTTGTATCTTCACCTTCACCATAAATCAGTAACATGACGCTATCTGTCAAGCGGGGTTCTCAGCAGTTCCGTCTGAACAGAGCAGAACCGAGTCATCGACACTCTATGCCACCATGAGATTCAGCGCTCACTGGCACACTGGATCATAGGTCAAGTGTCTGTAGTGGAGGAGGTGATGAGTGTGCCACTGGTGGTGCTAGTGGAGATAGTTGGTGCCATGAATATTCATGGCACTGATGACTAGTTGGCTGGACTACTGGTGGCGGTGCTAGTAGTTGTGGTTGGTTATAGTAGTAGTGGTGGTTGGTGATGCTAGTAGTGGTGAATGTCAACAGTGGAGCTGGAGGTATATGGTACTTCTAGTGGTAAGAGAAGGTATTACAAATGGTAATTATTGGTACAAGTTGTAGTAGTTTAAGATATGAGGTGGTTGAGAATACTAGCGACTGTGTTAGTTGGAATGGTCATTGGCACTAATGTTAGTAGTTGTGGTGATTTAAGCTAACATATATCATATACATCCATACACACAGGTATGTATTAATATATATTCGTGTAGTCAAGGTGGTAATAATAATAATAATAATAATAATAATAATAATAATAATAATAATAATAATATTTTTTTAATAATATTACTACTATTACTGTTACTACTACTACTACTTCTACTCCTACTACTTCTAATAATAATAATAATAATAATAATAATAATAATAATAATAATAATAATAATAATAATAATAATAATACGACAGCGCTAACTCAAATGAGTCAATTTAAAATTAAGAGAGGGAAAGAGCAGCAACTTGACACAGTTCTGCTTCATATGAAAGCATTTCCCTCGAGTAGAGAACATGAGGATAGAGTCAGCACCTAATCATACATAACAGAGACGCTCAATAATGTTCAGAGTTAAGCTGCGAGGAAAGGCTACACAAAGCATAATCTGGTGGAACTGGGGATACGAATATTCAGGGAACATTTGTTCACGATATATATGATACTTATGGTTGTGGAAAAAATTGACCGAGATAAGGAAAAATCGAGGTGCCAGGAGCTGGCGTTCAGCCACCACGAGAAGAGCTAGATAAACAAACACACGTACATATGCACACGCACACACACACACACACACACACACACACACACTTCTCGAATTCAATCCAGCCAAATGCAAAG